>NC_039359.1:142832413-142970431 GCF_003573695.1 Papaver somniferum
TGTAACAATAAACAAAAAAGAAGATAGGGAGTAGGCGCTTTTAAAAAAAGCCCGCCCCACCGGAAACCCCTATGAAAGAATATGGGGGGGGGGTGGTGGAGTAGGCGCGTTTAACAAACGCCCGCCCCACCCGAAACCCCTTTGAAATAATAAAAAGAAAAGAGGGAGGAGGGGAGTAGGCGCGTCTAACAAACGCCCACCACACCCAAAACCCCTCTGAAAGAATAAAAAAAAGGAGGGAGTAGGCGCATTTAACAAACGCCTGCCCCACCCAATACCCCTTTGAAACAAAAAAGGGGGGGGTGTAGGCGCGTTTAGAAAACGTCTTACCTTACCACCCTTGCAAAAAAAAGAGGGGGGAAAGAGTAGGCGCGTTAAACAAACGTCCACCCCACCCAGCAATCCTTTGCCACACAAACTAACATAACAATATTTTCAAATTAAAAAAGTAAAGATCACTTACACCGATTCAAAAAAAAAACACACAAAAAGAACTAGATAACTAAAGACACCCCACAAAGGGACACACAACCTAACCAACCATCAACGCCCGACACCAAGCAATATCCGTGTCCAAAGCCTCCACCATCAAGCGACCATCGTCGCACTGCTCAGTAGCCAAACGAAGGTCCTGATCATCTTCATGCACTAACTTAAGGACGTCATGAATAACATCACCCTCAACCTCAGCCTCACGGGCAATCGAAAGGGTATCCTCATGATCATCGTATTCCTTGCGCACCTTATCTCGACGAATCAACCTGAGCGTCCACAGTAGTCCCGCTTCCTCTTTTAGAATTAATAAACGAACCAACCCGTCCTCGAGGTAGGAATAACATACAAGCGTAGATGTAGCCTCTAAAGTCAGGGTATGCCCAAGAAGTGGTAAACCTCCCTGATAAGAAATCCAAAAATGACAATCTGAGATGGCGCGATCCATAGTAGCCACCATCATCATAGAATCCGCGTACAATTGGTTGGACGCATCACGAGCGGTAACAGCCTCGTCCAACGCCCGCTGGATCTCCAACGACACCCGACCAGACGATTCGGCTTGCCGAGCAGCTTGGTACACCTCATGCTGCGCCCTGAAATTAGCGCGCTTAGCGTCCCTATTCACCTTTCTCTGGGCTCGAATCTCCTCAAATTCGGCTTTCACAAGCAGAAGTAGCTTCAGCTCATCACGCTTAAACGTCTCCGAGACCAACACGGGGATAGGTGTCAAGGCTAGTATATACCTATGAAGAGAATTAGTCATGTTGGCGATTTGCTGATCGAAATATATATATACACGATGGCTTAAACTGAGAAACAAGAACTACATACGAAGATATATATACAAGAGAGGCTAGTGTGGGTTACGATGCAATTAATCACGTCCCCCCTTTGCATGCCTAGACACGTGTCAACCCACACTAAGAGAAAGGTGACAACCCCAATATAAACAGAATGTAAACACTGGGGACTCATGAATTAAAGTTCATAGCCGGCATGACATCATTCGTCAGATTAAAGGTAAGCAATTAACCAAAAGAGAGAAATTTAGGACAGACAACAAAGGGAGATAAACATGAGAATTGATAAAGGAAAAGAACTCAAAGGAAAGCGCGTAAAAAGAACAATAAATGAGAGAAATTGTTCTCAAAACAACGCGTAATTCAATCGTCTATCAACGCACGACAACGAGCGATGTCCATGTCCACAGTCTCCATCATGAGCCTACTCTCGTCGCACTGAATATTGGCCCCGAGACAGCCCTAAATTGGCGTCACTCAACAACTTATGGATATCTCGAATGATCTTCCCCTTGGCCTTCGCCTCGCGAGCTAATGCAAGAGTGCCCTCATGTATCATGATCCTGGCGTGCCGCGTCTCGACGGGCTTGTCTAAAATCGCGCACCACACCTATCTCCTCCCTCAATACCAACAAGCGCGCGAGTTCGTCTTTAAGATAAGACGGGTTCACGAGCACATAAACAACAGTTAAAGATACAGTGTGTCCGAGAATATGGGGAGCCGCATAACCAGAAACATGCAAGCGACAGTCCGCAATGGCATACCCAATGGTCGCCTTCATCGTTGAAGATTCAGTGAGTAATGAAATAGAAGCATTACGATCTGTAACAGCGTCGTCCAGAGCGTGCTAAATCGCAGATGTCAATCGCCCGTCCCCCTCGGCGGCTTGACGCGCTTCGTAACGATCTGCAAATTGAGTGCGCATGAAATCTCTTTTGGCCATCCTATGCTCGCGAAGCACCTCAACCTCGGCTTCTACCAGCAACAAACGCGTCAATTCCAACCTTTTGAACATCGAAACTAACGCGAGAACTGGTGCTAGGGTTAACACGTGTCCGTGGAGAGAATGAGCCATTTGAATAAAGCGACCGGCAAAGGAGAGGGAGGTGAAGATAAAAGCTTGAAGTTGATGACTAGACTGGGAGCCCAACGTTACTACATAAAGAAAAGAGCGTCAAAAATGACCTGACGACCACTCTGTTTCCGGCGACACGTGGTGCACGAAGACACGAAAGAATTTGACTATTGGATCATCTGATAATTGATCCAATAGTCAGGGGACTAATGTTGATACATGAAAAAATACCCCCTTAACGAGTTGGGGGTGCCCCTAAGAATAGAGGTGAGCTTGGGTTGCTGTATGGGGACTTGGGGACTAAACCCAAGTCCAAGTAGGAAATACCCATGAAGATGGGAGGACAAAGGAGGAATTAATGAAGAAGGGAAAGGTTATGTTAAAGAATGGAATTAAGGGTAATTAATAGGTGTTAGGACATGTGTCATGATGTAGTAAAAAGAGGGGTTTTTAGGAAAGCCTATGAAAGAAAGGACAAGGTACAATGGAAAGGCAACTCTCTCTCTTACCACATTTGGAAGTGTGAGATCATTTGGTGTGGCTAGGACGGGTAGGAACAGAATCAAATTCACCCCTCAACATTGGACATAGCTATGTGTACTCACAATAATGGCTATTCCAAACCCTAGTTATCCTTCTTAAACAAAAAAAAGAATAAAATTCTCTTAAGAAGTTTTACTAGACATTAAGATCTTTGAAAAATTCCTTATCGTCCCCGAACTCCTTGTCGTCAACATCCATTGGTATGTATGGTTCATGAAGGAAGGAGACAATACCAATAATCCGTCTTGGCTGATGATATCGAACCAGGGCCTTCTGAATTCTAACGATCTTAAAACACAAGCCTTTATTTGTTGAATCTCTTTTCTTGCCAGCTTTAACTCTTCAAGAACATCAAAAAACTTCTGAGAATTAGAAGGAACTGCTCTTGGCTTTCTCACATTCCTTCTTTTTATTTTCAAAGTTGGAGAGAAAGGAGATTTCTCTTTTTCCTTGGTGATTGATGGCTTAACAATCATATTGATGTCTTTTTCATCAGAAGACATGATTCTTTGAGTACCCATATGCAACCGGTTTTTTGTGAGAGGAATTCACAATCTCAACAAGCAGTCTTAAGATATAAAGAGTATCAGAGAAGGAAAAAGGAATGTAGGGTTTCGAAACCTTTAAACAGGTTCGTACACGTCCAACTCACAACCCTATAAAGAGTAGAATTGTCGATAATAACCCTCTTCTTTTGGCAAAACGGTCCTTTCCAATATCAACAGTGATATGGAGGAATTCTAAAAACCAAACAACACAAAGCTAAAAACAAAACTAAAATTTTAAAGCCTTTGGTGTGCAAGATCTTGTCACTTTTGAACAGGCACATGAGACAAGATGCACATGACAACACAATCAAGTTATGCCGTGGTGAACAACAATTTGCCCACCATGACCCTTTTGGTTGGAGTTCATGGAACCATGCCTTTCCTTGTGTTGAGATCATGTTTTCTTCTCTAGTGGTCTAAATATATCTTTGAAAACTAATTTCTTCGATGAAGATAAGATCTTACATCCCTCAGCTGTTTTTTCCGCTAATTTAAGCTTATTAGCTAGACGATTTTCTCTTTGTTGAAGCTTGTTGACATATCTCATCTTGTGTTTGTACTTGAAACACTTTGAAAGTTCATTACCCTTGAGATAACAATAGGAGCATGTCAACGCATAAGATGATTCAGGCGCCTATGAAGTGCAAGCTGCTAGGCACAAAGTAGATCCTGAAACATTAAACATAGAGTTTCCAAAAGAAGGGTCAATTGATTCTTCCATCTTGATTGGGTTCTATTCTAAAAGATTATCAAGATTGATGTATGAATTGCTACAATTATCAAAATCAATATTTCACATAGAAGAGCAACACTTGATTTTTTGTCTTCATCAGAATCATAATTGTCAGACATCACATCAAGTGTTGCAGCAAGACCTTTGTTGCCATTGTATTTTCTACGATTTGGGAATTCGTTTGCAAAATGGCCAAAACCCTTACACTTAAAGCACTGAGGCATATCCTCGTCATCAGTTTCATCAGTGTTCCTGTTTTTAGGAGGAATACGATTATGAGGTTTGACTGATGTCTTTGGCTTATCTCTGGAGAACTGTTTACTTCTCTTCAACAGAAGATCCCTAAACTGTCTTGTGATCATCGAGACCGATTTGTCAAGATCTTCATCTGATGAATCCGTCTCAGAGTGATCATCTTCAGATATATATACATTTTTACTTTTATCAAGCAATTTTGTATCTTTTAGTGCTTTGAATGCCACATCCTTAGATTTGGACGAGTGTTCATGATCAAATATCTTTAACTTCCCAACCAAGGTATTTCTGGAGAGGGTATCAAGGTTATTTCCCTCAACGATGGCATGCTTCTTAGAGTCGTATCTAGATGGCAGCGTCTGAGAATTTTCATCACAATGTCCCTTTCAGGAGTAGTCTTACCCAATGCAAAAGATGCATTAAAAATTTCACACACTTTGTGATTAAACTTATCAAATGAATCTTCAACTGCCATACGAAGTTTTTCCCAATCGGAATTAAGGTTTTGAAGCCTAACTTCCTTTTCACTGGTATTACCTTCGAATATGGTTTCTAAGATGTCCCACACATCTTTAAACCTAGTGCAATTTGACACATGGTGCTGAAGATTTGGGGTAATGGCATGTATGATGGCATTCAAACCGTCAGAATTTTTCTTTGCAGCAAGGAGAAACACCAAGAAATAGATTGGAAACACACAAGTTAAAAATCCGAGCAACGAATTATGAATTAAGAGATGGTTTGTTATACCGAAAATCTTTTAATGGACCATCACTCAGATGTTTGACACGAGAGGAAGGAGAAAAGGTGCTGAAAATGTTACATAGTGGAGACGCTGGCAATCATAGTGGAGGAAGACCTTTGGCACATAGAGAAAAAATGCAAGGTTATTACTGGCCATACATGCATGAAGATGCAAAACAAATATCAAGACGTTGCGAAGATTGTCAGCGGTATGGAAAGAAGATACATGCACCAGGAGCACCATTGTCATCTTCAACCAGTGTGTGGCCCTTTGGAAAATGGGTCTTAGATATTGTGGGGCCTTTTTTACCAGGAACTGGACAAAGAAGATACTTAATAGTCGCAACAGATTATTTCACAAAATGGACAGAAGTGAAGAAAGTACAACATATTCGCGACAAAGATATCTTTACATTCATATTCGAAAATATCATTTGCAGATTTGGAATTCCTGCACAGTTGGTATCTGATAATGGGAAAAATTTTGAGGGGCAGAACATAGAAATGTTACTCAATGCATTCAAGATAAAATATGGGAAGTCCACTCCTTTATATCCACAAGCTAATGGACAAGTAGAAGCAACAAATAAAAAAATTGCGAATATATTAAAGAAGAAATTAAAAGGACATCACAGATCATGGTGTGAACAAGTACATAATGCAGTATGGGCTTATAATACAACTAGAAGAGAAGCTACTGGAATGTCACCTTTTTGTTTAACATATGGAGTTGAAGCGGTGTTACCAACAGAAGTTGTTATTCCAACAACAAAAAGAGAAGCTTGGGAGAAAAATCTTAGTTCGGGTTTAATTTTAAACAAACTTGATGAATTAGAAGAAAAAAGAGAAAAAGATTTACAACATATTGAGAATTATCAGCGAAGATTGGCTCGAGAATATAATAAACGTGTCAAGATACGTGAATTTCAACCAGGAGATTTAGTTCTGCGAGAAACACCAATATATCAACGAGAAAATGGTGGAAAATTAGTGAAAAAATGGGATGGACCTTACATCATAAAGGAGATAGTTGGAACAGGAGCTTATAGATTAATGGACCCAGAAGGAAAAGATGTTGGTCATAGATTAGATAGACCATGGAACAGATTGTACTTGAAAAGATATTATCCGTAAGAAGCTTTGAGAAGTTATGAACTCTAAAAGAATAATTGCAGGATTATTCATGACAAAACAAGATCATGATGTGCGAAATTTTTGCAGAGAACAATGACATAAAAGAAAGGGGCGAACCTTTATGGCGTACACCCTAGTTCGCGAATAAAATTTCGCAAGAGGCAAATTTAAGACCTAAAGTACGTCATATTAGGGGGTACCTGTTACATGTCTCAGGGAAAGGCTATACCGCCACCGGAACCTGAGTCATGGAGATTTGGGGTCAATAAAAGCCATCCGAGAGAGGCACCTTGGATTCTCAACTTAAGCATATGACTTAGGTTGGGAGACTAAGGTAATAAGGACTCTCCCAAGGAGTGCAGATCTGATCAAGGCGCCGAGGTACACGGTTGAGTCAAGAGTGCCGAGGGAGTTTGAAGCGTCCTTGCCATTCTTGACAAGTCTTGGCTTATACTGCACTCGGCCTGAAGAAAACCCCACTTAGGGTGCAGTCTCGTAACCATAAGCCCTATAGGTAAAAGGGATAAGAGGCTGCGAAAACAACTGGTTGTTGTTAAGACTGGATGGGAGGAGCTAACCTTGTATGGTAGAAGTACGCCTCCTTGAAGGGGCAACCAGGGGGAAGATAAGGGCGGCACCCTCCATTAGGGAGCTGATAAGTGTCTTAAGACTCAAATTTCATGAGGCTTATTATTCAAAAGGATAATTAAGGCTTGTCATATTTGTGCAACATTCCTGAAGAGGAAATAATACAAAAGAAAAAGTTAAGATGAGATCAATGGGTTTTCGCATGAAAGTGCGAAGACGTCCTGCGATTTCATCGCAAGACGACAATATCATGGGGATTTATTTTCGCAAGAATATTTAGGCCTGTCATATTGTCGCAACACTCCTGAAGAGGCCATAATACAAAAGAAAAAGTTAAGACAAGATCAATGGGTTTTTGTATGAAAGTGCAAGGACGTCCTGCGATTTTGTCGCAATGACAAGAGATGGCATAATAAGACCTTTAATTAGGAAGGCAAAATAAGACCATATAATAAAACAAACTAATTATAAGCATTTATAACAGAATATTTTTCGCAAGAAAGATAATGAGAGGCAAGTATGGGAATCGATATAAAAGAAGCATTATCTTTCTTATCAAAAAAATATTAAAAGAAATAGTTGACTCCAAAGTCGATTGAAAAATACAGCTCTCAAAAGTAATAAAAATAAGACAGCTCAAGAAAACAAAGCTAGAAAAAAAGCTCAAGCTTCAATATCAATATCAGTAGCAGGAGATGACAGAAGTTCTTCGCCAACATTCTCGCAAGCTTCTCCTTCATTTCGGCTCTGATCTTTGTCATGACTAGCATTTTGATTATCACCAGCAATTACTTGATTAGCATCTTGAGTATCGCCAGCAACTACTTCTTCGGGAGAAATTTCTTTCTCATTCTGATTAATACCAGCAGATACTTCTTTAGAAGGAACTTCTTCTTCATCTTCCGGGAAATTATCCTCTGCACCGCTTTCATAATCGTAATCACTATCAGCATGACGAGGAACTTCATCATCATCTACTTCTAAAGGATCAATTGATGTAGGAGGAAGAGAGTTGGACAATAAAATGTCGTTTACAAGGACTTCAGCCCGAAGATGAACTTGGCGAAGAAGTGCTCTGTGATGATTCCTATCTTGAATATCCTTAAAATAAGCAAGATAATCAAGTCTTCTTTCAGCCCGATCGCGAGAACCAGTAAGAGTAGAGACAAGTAATGCATTCTCTTTGCGAATTTTAGCATATTTAGCCTCCAAATCAGAAATAGAAGAATGAAGATTCTTCTCAGACTCTGCGAAAAATAGAATACAAAATTTTATTAAGATAAGGAATTCAGAGAGATATGACAAAGGAAAGATAATTAAGGCAGTCAAACTATTATGACTACCTTCCTTTTGCGAAATAAGATGTTGAACCAAGGATAGACAACTATTCTCCCAATGATCCATTGCATCATCAAATTTATCTCCAACTAAACCTTTAAGTCGAGAATGAAGATTTTTCTCTTTAGAAACAAGGAAGGCATTTTTCTTCGCAAGAGAAGAATAAGATTCTTCTAATTTGGAATATTGATCTTTAAGTTGGTTTTCCTTCACACTTAAAGCTATTCTACCTTGAATGAGTGAATCTCTTTCAGTGATAGATGATTCTGTTACTTCTTTAAGTTCATTTCTTAAAGAGTGAAGAGATTTTTCTTGGTCAGCACATACTTTTTGGAGAATATTAAGTTGTTGCGAAGATATCGCCATCTTGTTTAAATAAACTCGCTTCTCTTGAGACAAGGTTTTATTCTCATCTGATAAAGTTTCCATCCCTAAATTAGCTTTGGTTAAAGAATAAGAAAGACGAGATACTTCATTACTTAATAGATCTTGTTTTTCAACTAATTGGGTATTTTCATTGGTAAGGTTATTTATTTGATCAAGAGAATATGAATAGAGATTATCTAATTGGTTATATTGATCCATTAAGAATTCTTTATCAACACGGGCTTCTTCAACAACAGATTCAAATTGATATCTCCCCATTACTCGTTTCTGATTTAATGCTTAACATGCGAAACAGGGATTTAAAGGATAATTAAGCGGGGGAAGGATAAAACCATCGAAAAAGCAAATTAAAGACATAGATGAGGAAATCATACCTCTTAACTCATCATTCTTTTTGCGAAGATTATCACAATCCAGCAAAACGTTCTGAAGTTTCTGATTTTCAAGACGAAGAGCATTACATTCTTTTTCTAAAGTTGTCTGCGAAGCAACTTTGTCAGAACCCAAATTCTTGCTCAGAATTTCGCAAACATTAGACTTGATGGGATCAGTGGAAGACTTCTTGCCATCATCTAGAATCTCAGATAAAACCTTGAAAGCAATACTTATCCCTTCCACGCTCTCTTTCGACAAAGGAGGAGACTTAGGAAGAGAACTGGTAGAGACAAAAGGTTGAGAAACATTCTCAATGGGAAGAGAAGAGGCTTCATTCGCAGAAGGAACCACAAGGGGAGTTTCAGTCATAGGAAGATCAACTGGAGAAATGAAATTAGAGGCAACATTCTCGCGAGTTGGAGATAAATGTTTATCTTGCGAATATATCGCAGGAGATTTGGAAGAAAAAAAGTCAGAGGAAGTGTCTTCATGAATTGGAGATAAAGGTTTATCTTGCGAAGATGTCGCAGGAGATTTGGAAGAAACGAGTAGATGGAAGAGAACAATAGTTGGAATAGCCTTGAGGTGGCGAGATTTCTTGTAAGGTCTATGAAGATCTTTATCACCCTGAGAATTACAATCTAGATAAGAAACAGAGGCAACAATATTGTTATTAGAAAAAGATAGTGTTTCTTACTACCTTCTCATTCGCAGACTTCCTTTTATGAACAACAACTTTATGCTGTGATTTGGGATTGTTAGGATTCTGAACTGAAAAGTTGGTGTTGGAGCCGCTTTTGCTGAAATAACAAGAGTATGTGAATCACATAAACAACATCACATAAGGCAATAAACAAGATCAATTTCAAATATATCAATTTCAGCAAAATTTATAAGGAAGAAAAAAGAAGACTAACCTTGATGAATCCATGAAAGATGATAGCAGGGAAATTATCTTGAAGAAGATCACGAACTATGAAGATCTAATTTGAAGATGAAGAAGAATTTAAAAAGATTGAAGAAGAAAGAAGAAAAGTTGCAACGATGGAGTTTGCAGAAGAACGATGAAGTTGCAGAGAGAATAAAAAGAAAGAAGAAGAGGATGAAAAGAAATATATATAGAGGGAATTTTTCCTCGAGAAAATAAACGTGGTTAATACGGAAAGATTTAAACGGTTAAAAAGTAACGGTTACAAAAGACGTGTCGAGAAATAAATTGAAGAAAGAATAGTGTGATAAATGCAGAATATGAGAAAATAAGCGGTTGCGGCATTTCTCACATCATTCTCTACTTTGCAGAGAAGATATGATAAGAGGCAAGATGTAGGATCAGAATCTCTCAACAGTTATGTCTCAGCGAAGTTAACAATGGTATTACACAAAAGCGTCGCAGAACAATTTCAGAAACGACATCAGCAAGGATCATGAGAAAGGTGTGATAGTCTTGCGAAAATTAGAAAGCTTGCGAAGTCAACATTTGTAAGGTTGCGAGAATGTCACAAACCATATCCGAAAATAAAGGATACTTTAGCTGTCATCCATTATGTATTTCCCTTATAAATAGTCATTCGAGTTGTAAAAGAGAGAGAGATCTTTTTTGAGTAAGAGATAAGTAAATATGAGAGAGAAAGTTGAGAAGAGAGATCATTCTTGATTTCTTTATTTTCCTTGTAAGAATATTCAGAAATTAATCAATAAAATTAAGAGTGTCAACCTAAAAATAGGCTGATCAACGATAAAATCATACGAGGGGTGTATTGTAGGATTTCCTGCAACTACACTAATATACTTTTAAGAGAATCAACTAGACAGTCAGACTTAATCTTAATAAAAAGTATATCAATGAGTTAATATCTCTATCTATCGATTTGATTTATACTCAAACAAATAGAAATCCGTGAGTGTTAATCAAATACAAGAGATATAAACTTGGATGGTACCAAAGACCAATATCCAAGGATCAATCAACTTCCAATTAACAACCAAAGGTTGGATTTCACAATTGATCGATACAACGCGCAACCTGTGATATTTCAATTATATAACAAAATATAATGCGGAATAGAAATAACACGGACACCAGAAGTTTTGTTAACGAGGAAGCCGGAAATGCAGAAAAATCCCGGGACCTAGTCCATATTGAACACCACACTGTATTAATCGCTACAGATACTAGCCTACTACAAACTAACTTCAGTCTGGACTGTAGTTGAAACCTAACCAATCTCACACGGATTCAAGGTACAATTGCGCTCCTTACGTCTCTGATCCCAGCAGGATACTACGCACTTGATTCCCTTAGCTGATCTCACACACAACTAAGAGTTGCTACGACCCAAAGTCGAAGACTTTAGTAAACAAATATGTATCACACAGAGAAGTCTACGATAATATATGAATCTGTCTCCCACAGATAAACCTATGAGTCTTTTTTCCGTATTTTGATAAATCAAGGTGAACATGAACTAATTGATAACCCTTACTTATATTCCCGAAGAACATCCTAGTATTATCAATCACCTCACAATAATCTAAATCGTATGGTAGCGAAACTAGATATTGCGGAATCACAAACGATGAGACGAAGATGTTTGTGACTTCTTTTTATTTTTCCCTATCGGAGATATAATCTCAAGTCAATTATTCAATTGAACTCGTACGATAGAAAATGGCAAGATGAGATCGCTCAACTACAAGAGAAGTAGTTTCGTCTGGCTTCACAATCCCAATGAAGTCTTTTAGTCGTTAACCTACAAGGCCTCGAGAAGAAACCTAAGGTTAAAGGAGAACCGACTCTAGCAAAACCAACTAGTATCACACAGGAGGTGTGGGGGATTAGTTTTTCTAATTGCTACATGTCTCCTTTATATAATTTTCAAATCAGGGTTTGCAATTCAGGTTACCTTGTTAACAAAGCATTCAATATTCACCGTTAGATGAAAAACCTGATTCATTCAAGCTAATATCTTTCAACCGTTAGATCGAAACTTAGCTTGTCACACACAAATGAAATGTATTCATTTAGGTTTGAGTAACCGTACCTAAACGTGTACACTTAGTTGGTTCACAAATAGTTAACCAATGGTTAGCCATATGAGTACTTTCATATTAACCGTATTCATCTTTATCATAACTAGTTCAAATGACTCATAATAACTAGTTGAAGAGTTGTTCAATTGCTTAGGTCTTTATTCATAGACACAATTGAAACAAAATCGGTTTGATCCATTTGAATCAATTCATGAACAATATACCCACGGTTTGCAAAGATTGCATTCCTTATAATTTATTGTTTTAAGTTCATGAACTACCAATTTGAGAAATAACCAGCTTGGGTACGCATACGGGTATGCGTACCTTAGCTACCGGATTTGAGTTTACAAACTCGGCAGAAATTTTCGATTCGAAAACTTCTGTGGGTACGCGTACGGGTATGCGTACCTAAGGTGACTGGTTTACTAGTTTGCAAACTACAAACTCAGCAGAAGTTTTCGTTTGAAAATTTCCGCTGGTACGCGTACCCAACCTGTCTCCTTCACCAATACCGTATGCACACATATGCACATACTTGGTTTCCGACATATGGATTTATACACTAATGTGCGAACACACTATATATGCTTATATCCATAGTTAGTAATCTCAACTCTACATTTCAATCATTGAAACATTCTTCCATAATGTAATAACAATCGTTATTCACGACTATCGTCATCAAAGCTATTTTCAAGATTGAAACGTCATCATGACTTTCGTCACGGGTAAAGATGAAAATGGTTAAAGCAAAATCTTACCAACACATATTTCGAGAAAAAGATAGGCGAGTAAACTCGGCTCAAAATAGCAAATGTGTATGTATGAAACTATCATACTTATACAACTATTGTCTCAAGAGTAGGAGATATAGCAGACTTTTGAGTGATAGATAAGTTCAAGTCTCTACATACCTTTTTAGTAGGATGAAGTTCCACTTGTTCCTCGAGTGGTTCTTCGTGTTCGTAAGATGATCACCATGGAGTATGGAGCTCAACTATACTTAACTATCCTAGACCGAGACTTAGTCATAAGTAAACTAGAAATCAAGACATATAGTTTTGATCACTAATATTGACAAACATGCTTGAGATAGAAACGCATGCGAGTTCGACCGAGCAATTCTCTAACAATAAAACTCGTATGTATTCCTTAATATTATGTCTATCTTGAGTTCAAACATGCTTCGCAGTTTTTTTTTTCAATATGCACGACTTGAAAGATACGTTAGGGAATGAAACAGTTCAAGTCAAATATCACTAACCTCAAGTGAAAGGATGATGTTGTCGTTGTAGCTTCTTACTTCTTCACTTCTTCAAGTCTTCCCAATACTTGTAATGTCTCATATCCTAATACTTTCAAGCTAACCTATACGAAGTTGACTCTAGTACATAATCAAGCGACTCTAAAAATGAGTTTTGGTTCACTAAAATATGACAATCAAACTTGACATACCAAGGCTTGGTGGGTTCAACCGAGCTATGCTCTAACAAATAATATTGAAAAAAATCATCTTCCAAATAAACTTTAAACTTTAAATAAATAAATCTAAAACTATTGCAAGATGAAAACGCTGGAAATAACTATGTGTACTCACAATAATGACTATTCCAAACCTAGTTATCCTTTTTAAAAATAGAAGAATAAAATCTCATATGAAGTTTCCTAGACATTGAGACCTCTGAAAAATTCTTTATCGTCCCCAAACTCCTTGTCGTCAACAGCCATGGGAACATATTTAAGGTTCATGAAGAAAGGAGTCAATTCCAAAAACCTTTTGAACTGATGCCGAACCAGGGCCTTCTGAATTTCAAGAGTTCTCAAAGTAATAGCCTTTATCTGCTGAATCTTCTTCCTTGTTTCCTTCAACTCTTCAAGAACATCAGAAAACTTTTGAGAATTTGAAGGAACAACTCTTGGCTTCCTCACATTCCTTCTTTTTCTTTTCGAAGTTGGAGGTAGCAGAGATTTATCTTTTTCCTTCATGATTGATGGCTTAACAATCATATTAACATATTTTCCATGAGAAGAAATAATGCTTGGGGTATCCATATGAACAGAATTGTGAGAGGAAATCACAAGATAAGCTTAACAAGCAGTCTTATGATAAAAAGAGTTTCAAGGGAAGGAAAAAGGAATGTAGGGTTACGTAACCTTTAAACACATAAGTTCACGTACGCACAACTCTCAACCCTAAAAAGGGTAGAATTGTCGAAAATAACCCTCTTTTATTGACTAAACAGGGAGGTCCCTTCCAATATCAATTTAGATATGAAAGTTGGAAGAATTCCAAACTTGCAAATCATAGCAAAACTAAAAGAGAAAGACAAAACAATATAAAACAATTCTCTTTTCCTAAAGCCTGAGGTGTGCACAATCTTGTCTATTTTTATCAGGCACATGAGACAAGATGCACCAACCAACACAATCAAGTTGTGTTGGGGTGAACAATAATATGTCCACCATAACCTTTTTGAAAGGAATTCATAGAACCATGTTTCACGAAATGTTTGGACCAAAATTTTCCTTCTAGTGATTCGGTCTTTTCTTTGGAAACTAACTTCTTCGAAGAAGAGATGAGTTTACATACCTCTGATGATTTCTAAACAAGTTTGAGCTTGTTTGCTAATCGATTCGCTCTTCTTTGAAGTTTGTTGACGTATCTTATTTTGTGTTTGTACTTGAAACACTTTGAAAGTTCATGAACTTTGAGAGAACAATAAGAGCATGTCAACATGGAGGATGATTCATACATTCTAGACGTGTAAGCTGCTAGACACATAGTGGAACCTAAAAAATCAGAAAAAGAGTGTCCAGTAAAAACAGATAGATCCATTTTTTCTTCCAGACCGGTTGGAATTTTTTCTGAAAGAATATCAAGATTGATGTGTGTATTTCTACAATTATCAAAATCAATATTTTCGCAAAGAAGTGCAACACTCGACTTTTCGTCTTCATTAGAAACATAGTTGTCAGACATTTCATCAAGAGTTGCAGCTAGACCTTTGTTCCCAGTGTGTTTTTTAAGATTTGGATACTAATTTGCAAAATGACAGAAACCTTTACACTTAAAGCACTGTGGATATCCTCGTCATCAGTTTCATTAATATCCCTGTTTTTAGGAGGAACACGATTATGAGGTTTGACTGATGACCTAGGTTTATCTCTGGAGAACCGTTTACTTCTCTTAAAAAGAAGATCCCTAAACTGTCTTGTGATCAAGGAGACTGACTTCTCAAGATCTCCATATGATGAATCAGCCTCAGAAAGATCATCTTCAGAGATGCAAACACCTTTACTCTTTTCAAGTAATCTAGTGTTCTTTTATGCTTTGAAAGCAACATCCTTTCCGGATTTGGATGTATGCTCATGATCAAAGATCTTTAACTTTCCAAACAGAGTATTTCAGGAAAGAGTTACAAGGTTATTTCCCTCAACGATGACATGCTTCTTAGAATCGTATCTAAAGGACAACAATCTGAGAAGTTTCATCACAATGTCCTTTTCAGGAATAGTCTTACCCAATGCAAAACATGCATTAACAATTTAAGACACTTTAGGATTAAACTCATAAAATGTATCCATACAAAGGTTTTCCCAATCAGAATTTAGGTTTTGAAGCCTAGCTTCTTTTTTCACAGGTATTCCTTTCAAATACGGTTTCTAAGATATCCCAAGCATATTTAGACTTTGTGAAAGTAGTCACATGATGATGGAGCTCTGGGGTAACGTCATGGATGATAGCATTTAATCCGTCATAATTTTGCTTTGCAGCAATAATCTCGACAGCATCATATTTACCAATATCCTTTGGAATGGTTACATCGCCTTCTGTAAGTTCCGGAGGATCATAGCCATTAACCACATAAACCCATGATTAAAAATAACGCGCTTGAAGAAAGGCACGCATAGCAATTTTCCAACATAAGTAATTTGATCCATCAAAGACTTGTGGTACATTTATAGAGATATCACGTCTGTTCATATTCAGATCGTTACAAACACAAACTTATGAGGTCTTAATGTGTTTGCCTGCTCTGATACCAATTGAAAAAGCGCGGGTCTAACAACCACACCCAATATTTCGTTTGGAAATATAAATAGACAAACTCCAATATACTTTCAAGTGAATCAACTAGACAGTCAGTCTCGATCTAGAGAAAAGTATATCAAAGAGTTTATATCTCTATCTCTTAATTCAATCTGCAATCATAAAATAGGAATTTGCAAGCCCGATTGAATATAAGAGAAATAACTTGAACGGTACCAAAGACCAAAGTTCAAGGATCAATCAATTTCAATCAACAACCAAAGGTTGGATTTACCAATTGATCGATTCAGTGCACAACCTGTGATATTTCAATTATATAACAAAATATAACGCGTAAAAGAAACAACACAGACACCAGAATTTTGTTAACAAGGAAAACTGCAAATACAAAAAAACCCCGGGACCTAGTCCAGCTTTGAACATCACACTGTATTAAGCCGCTATAGACACTAGCCTACTACCAATGAACTTTGCACTGGAATGTAGTTGAGCCCTAATCAATCCCTCACTGATTAAGGTACACTTGCGCTCCTTGCGTCTCCGAACCCCAACATGATTCTATCCACTTGATTCCTTTAGCTGATCTCACCCACAACCAAGAGTTGCTACGACCCAAAGTCGAAGACTTGATAAACAAATTTATTTCACACATAAAAGTATATTGGAGATAAATCTATCTCCCACAGAAATACTTACGAGTTTTGTTCCGTCTTTTGATAAATCAAGGTGAACATGAACCAATTGATATACTAGACTTATATTCCCGAATAACAACCTAGAAATATCACACACCTCACAATAATGTTAATTGATTAACGAAAAAGATATTGTGGAATCACAAACGATGAGACGAAGATGTTTGTGACTACTTTTAATCTTACCTATCAGAGATAAATCTCAAGAAAATCTTAGCAAAGATAATACTCAATCACGATAGTAAAAGTAAGATCAGAACACGCAACTATAGAGAAAATAGTTGGATCTGGCTTCACAATCCCAATGAAGTTTTCAAGTCGTTAACCTACATGGTTTCCTGAAAAACCAAAGGTTAAAGGAGGATTGACTCTAGTCACAACTAGTATCACATAGGAGGCATGGGGATTAGGTTTTCCAGTTGCTAAAGTTCTCCTTAAATAGTTTTCAAATCAGGGTTTGCAATCTTGCCTTGGTAACAAATCATTCAATATTCACCGTTAGATGAAAACCTGATTAGATTCAAGCTAATTAATATCTTTCAACCGTTAGATCGAACTTAGATTTTTATACACAAATGAAATATATCCTCATTTAGGTTTATGTTGCCATACCTAAACATGTACACCATGTTGGATCAACAATAGTTAACCGAGGTTAGATATATGAACACTCTCATATCAACCTTATTCTCTTAACCATAACTAGTTCAAATGACTCAAATGAAACTAATTAAAGAGTTGTTCAATCACTATATTATCATAGAAGTATACAAGAACACAATTGAAGAAAAATCGGTTTGATTCACTCGAATCAATTCATGAACATTATAGACACGGTTTGCAAAAAATGCATTCCTTATTATATAAATGTATGTGTTCATGTCATAACCGATTTTAGAACTTTAACCACTCAAGTATGCAAACAGGTACGCATACTTGAATAGCCGGACCAAGTTTGGTTTTCGCCAGTATGTGAACGGGTACGCATACCTCCAAACGCAGCAGAAAGTTCCGGTCATAAACCTACGCCAGTATGCGTACGGATACGTGCACTTAGGTTCCCAGATTTCTCAAACCAACAGGTACACATACGGGTATGCATACTATAGTTCCCGGACGTGGATCACATATATGCAAGAGTGCACACCATGTTTATAATCCAACGTCGTTTAAGTGTTCTAAACTCTTATTTCAATCATTGAAACTTTCTTAGAGGATGAAAATAGTCATTTTCACACACTATTAACATCAAAGCAATTTTCAAGTTATTGAAATAATCATAACGAGACATTCCAAATCTACACCAAATGATTGTATCACACAAACCATGTGTTACTCGAAAATTTTCACATGATCAACTTTTGACTTTCGTCAAGAATATAAGATGAACTTGGTTGAAGCAAAAGCTTACCAACACATATTTCGATAAATATGTAAGCGAGTTAAACTCAACTGGAAATCTCAAATGTGCATAATCGAAAACTATATAGTAATACGACTTATGTCTCAATATAGGAGATAGAGTAAAAATATATTTTCCAAGTGATAGATGAGTTTTAGTCTCCACATATTTTTTGTTGATGAAGTTCCACAAGATCACCTTACTAGTTCTTCGTCTTCAATTGATGAACGTTGTGAAGTCTAATGCTCAACTACACAATCTATCCTAGTCCGAGACATCACTATAAGTAGACTAGAAATCAAGACTTATAGTTTTGATCACTAACATTGACAAACAAGCTTGAGATAGCAACGCTTGCGAGTTCGACCGAGCAGTGCTCTAACAACTTGTATTTCCTTATGAATACCTTCATGAGAGATTTCTTGAATGTTGTGTTGATTATTGGTAGCTTTGTCTTCTACATTCTCAGAATCCTCAGTGATCCTTAGTCTCTTTCCTAATCTACCAGACATATCTCCATTTTATTCATTAGAAGGATGAACAAGCTTAAAAATGATACCATCTCTGGGAGGGACAAAAGGAGTCTTCTTCACTTATGTTTTCCTTTGAGAGTTTGAAATAGTGACTATCTTTGAACCTTCTTCTATGCACTTTTTCCCTTTTGCATTACTAGCACCAAGAAAATATGGCTTTTTATGAGCTTTAGTAAGAAAAATCAGCAGCTGCGGAGCAAGCACCTTTGTTGTGTTTTATAATGAATCAAGTAGGGCAGATGTTGTGAGGCTGTCTTTTATATAAAAATTTAATCCATCTTGGGTAGCCAGCATCAGTATTTGCAAGAACACCTCTTCTTAGTGGATTGTTGATATCAATTGACACACAAACCTTAATTATTTCTTTGTCAATGGGAATAGCATCCTTAGGATCAATTGCAATTACTTCTCCCATGAGTTTGCCTATTTTTGTGATAGATACATGATTCATATGTTCTGGCAACAATTTCTTGAGTTGAATCCAGAAACATTGTTGGTTCCAGTTAAGATTCTTGTAGATGACTTTAGAATTGTAGCCATGAAGTATGATCATGTTACCATTGATGCTTCATGGTTTGGCTGAACACACCTTGGTTTTGGTTTCTTCATCAAGGAATTTGAAGACCATAATGTTAGTGTCGATTTCCACCGCTTTAACTTCCTCTTCGGGGATAAAATACCAAGTGAATTTGATGTGTTTTTTCACTGCTTTAAAACCCATATTGCCTTCTTCCATGATAATCATGCCAATTAAACAGAATTTAAGTCTTCTATTTGATCAGATTCTTCATCCCATGTTAGCTGATTTGACTCTTCTGGTTCTCCATTTAAATGAAGAGATGCTTTCCTAAACTTTTCATCTAAGTCCATAACTTGGTTGTTTGATTCAGACGCCATGAAGATAAAGAATGAAGGGGAGATTTCTATATGGTGTAGGTTTTCCTGGTAATATTTATTTATAAAAGCTGAGAGTCTTAGGGTTTGGGCTTTCTTCTTCAGAAAAGAGAAAGTTTTCACGGATATTATGGAGGGGATATATTTGATTGAAGGCAGAGGATAATTTAAAAAACAACAACTAGATAAACTGTTATGAAATCACATAAAATATTAAGGAAGTTGTTACCAAATTTCCATCAACTTTTTGAAATTTGAATGACCTAATTTTTCGCCTCTTTTCTTTTTGATTTTTTGATGTAATAGATCTTGGATCGGTGATAACTGAGTTTGCATCTCTCATGAAGATAAATCAATGGAAATACTTTAGCTTCAAAAAGTAGCTTAGCTAGCAGAGCAAATGATATAATCAAACTTCATATACGACAAACACCGTTAGGTAGAAAACACTCTGTAAACACATTCAAAAAAAAAAAAAGGGGGTTAGCAATTCATTCTTTTCGATGAAATGAAAAAATTGGATGATTAAACTCTTTTTAATAATTAAAAAACTGAACAGAGATTCACAAAAGAGGATTTTAGATAAGACAACATCAAATGGTTATGGAAAGTGAGTAATTTTTTTTTTGTCTTCTTTTTCTTGGTTTTGAAACACCAAGTTGGGTTAAGGAGACCCAAACCAACAAAAAAGAAAAGGGAAAAAAACTACAACACAAACAACTACTCTATGTAATAAGTCTTCAATCTATCTTCCTCAAGAATCTGCTTCAACTCAGAGCTAAAATCATTAACGTCCAACTCCAGAAAAGATTGAGAATGATGGATAACTGCTAAAGCATCAACAACGCGATTTGTCTCTCTGTAGAAAGTGAGTAAGTAACAAAGATTTAACAAGATAAATTGAAAAATTTTACTTAGTCACAATCGCCGATTCACAGAGCTCCCAAGATAAAATTTTAAATTGCTCTTAGTTTTGCCCTACAGGACTCAATTCAAGGATATTGACACCACGGTTCCTTTAGCTGTTCTTGATTTCCAAGCTTTAAGGAAACGGAAGAAAAAGGGCTTGTCAGCAGAAGATCGCCGGCCGCTACCCATTACACCGTCGGACATCTTAAAACGGTAACAGGCCCCACCACACTACGTGGCCCTGGAAATAAAAGCTACCAGCCTACCTCCTTATTCTTATCGAACACTTGAGCTGCCATCTTCTACGCTGGAAACAATTTCCAAAACATGGAGAAGCAATTTGCATCAGAATCAGCATCAGCTGAGAGAAGTGAAAGACAACATCCACCGATTCCAAAGGCAGCACCTTGGCTTGTTTTTCCACATGGGAAAGGTAGGAAATTTCAGCGTTTCTATAATCCTTGTGAACCTAATAACAGAAATTGCATCAAGTCCATACATGAGATGCGAGGAAAAGCTTATTTTCATAAATCTTGTCATCAAGGATGGCTAATTGTTATTGTTAATGTTGATAATGCTGATCAGTATTCGAATCCCAACTCAAATTTAGATAATTGTTTCTTGTGGAATCCTGTATCATCCCAAACGATTCAGTTACCTAAGCTCGAAGGTCGGTCTTTCAGTACCGAATCAAAAAAATACTTATGTTCGACTTGGTATTATCCTCACCACCTACTTGTAATCCTGACAATGAAGACAGTTGCACGCTATTCCTCATTTTTAGAGGTATGAATGATGATGATGATGAAGTTAGTCATGATAAGCACATTCTGGTATTTTGTCGACCTGGGGACGAACAATGGAGAACAATGGAATTGAATGGCCAGTCTGACCTCGAAGGCGATTTTTCCAAATTCATTGATTCCTTGCTTTGCTTTCAAGGTAAATTATTCGCATTCGCTGCTGCTGAGAATTGGGTTATGGAGATCGAAATACAAAATCTATGGCATCATGTAGTATTTGATAAAGAAACCCAATTTCTTAGAAAATTCAAGATAGAGGTACCTCATTTCCCAATAATAGGAGGAGGTGAGGAGTTGGAGTTCGGTCGTTACATGGAAGATTGGATTGAATCTGGAAATGATATCTTTAAAGTTGTTTTAAATTGCAGCCCAAGAGGTTATAGAAAAGTTGCCTCGACACAAATATTCAAGTTGGATTTCTCATCAATGACTTGGGTTTTGTTGAAGTCTTTGGATGATCATGTTCTCTTTTTGTGCACAAACATGGACACGTTAGGCTTAACCTCTAGAAAGTGTTATTCAACTTCCAGTGCGTATTGCTCAGCAGATGATATGGGTCTTGAAAGGGGTTGCTTGTTTTATACATTACCCAAAGATCAAACCTTGTATACATTTGAACCAGAAGACAATGCTACCACAGTTACCATGCCGTGTTTGAAGCTTCCAACGCCATGGTTTCTACCTACTTGGGTAATGATGCCCACCACAGTGAACATGTAAATATAGCATCAGTGAAACCACAACTACTACACTTAGTTTACGGTGCATTCTTATCCGTTAGCTTTTCTAATTATGGATTTTTTGTGTTGGCAGGCAAGTTGCTGGAAGAAGGAGAAGAATAACAGATCTTCTTGTGATCCAAGATACGACAGAAACCAGCATAGAGGAGGAGAAGATTGGCAAGGTAAATTATAGCAGCGGAGAATTAGAAGCATTAAAAAAGTGGGATTTTCTTGATGATTATGACAGTACAGAGGAGATAACGAGATTTCTCCATCCTGTTGATTGCATTCATTTTCGTGTAGCCTGTAAACGAAATTCTATTTTTCTCCCCGGATTGAACCAAATATCGGCTTCTACAAGGACCACAGCAACTACATATTTATCTCCATGGCTGATTTCTATCTTTGAAGATAATGAAGAGACCATCTGCAATATTGTAGACCCGATGCATAATAATGAAAAGTACCTCATGAAACTATCCAATCATTTGCTTGTTGGTGCTAGAATTCGTTATTCAAAAGATGGGTGGCTTCCATTGTCCAACGGGAAAAAAACTGTATTCTGCTACAATCCCTTCACAAGAGCAATGATCTGTCTTCCAGATGTACCTGATCATTATGCACTTGGTGGAATGTCATTCTCGTCGATACCTACTTCTCGCGATTGTGTGGTGATTGCCATCTCCAATTGGTGGGAAATAGGAGGTGACAATGAGATATCTTTCTTGGTCACTGAACCGGCGAAGAGTGCTACTGGTTGGACTGTTCATAAATTTGATTATGAAGATGGCTCCACTGTGAACAATATTATGGTGTGTATGTACAACTTTATGCCGTGTATTAACAGCCCGGTATTCTATAAAGGAGCTTTCTACTGCTTAGATTATAATGGAATATTAGGAGTTTTTAATATGAAGGGTGATTCCAGTTGGAAAGTACTGTCGAAGTCCTTGAAACAATTCAGTGGTTTTTATCCTAGTTATCTGGTGGAGTGTAATGAAAAGCTTTTACTAGTGCATTTGGGACAGAGTGGAAAATCGGTTAATATATATAGATTGGATGATTCGGAGGGATGGGTTAAACTGAATAGTTTTGGAAAACATGCGTTGTTCATCAGCTATACATCCAGTTTTTCAGCAGTCGCTCCACGTAGTTGCATGGAGAACAATATCTACTTCCCTAGATTAAAAGGCGAAAGACTTTTATACTATTCTCTCGATACATGCAGGTATCGTTTTGTAGGGGATAATCAACATTCTTCACAAGATTTTCATAATACGAAGGAAAGATCAAACTGCACTTGGATTGAGCCTAGATGGTCTTAGGCAAGTCCTAATCAAGAGCCTGAACTATGGTGGAACCAGGCTGCCACTTAGCAGCTAAAAGCCAGTAGTAGTTGCCTCTCGTAACTTCTGGTACAAAAGTGTATACTAGGCTTATGTATATATGGTGGAACCAGGCTGCCACTTAATTGCTTTGGGGTAAATTTCTAGGGTCTCACTGTACTATATAGAACAGGTGCTTAAATTTCTCTTTAATGTATTTAAATTTTATCTTATGCATTGATATTGTTGTAAATTATACTGGGTCTTGGTGATATCAGTCTAATGGTTTGAATTTGTTTTGCAATGACAATGTGGTCAACATTCTTTAAGTACATGCACTGTGGTCCACTGACTAAGGAGGGGCTGAAGGAAGAGCACTGGCTCTGCTTTGAACATCCCAGTTTGATTCATTCTAACATCCGTTTTTGTTCTGGAATGACAGTATGTTTAATCTTGTTAATGGTTTTAGCATCATCTTTCTTCTTCTATTAATGTATGATGTATTTCAGTTAGCCCCTCAGTATATAACCAGTTGGAGTGCTGGTCTTTGGGTTAGCACATTATTCATATTTGGAGTTCGAACTCATGGCAGACGAACTTCTGATGAGTAACACTAAGATCCAGGTTAGTTATGGCATTACTTGTTGCTTAAGCATTTTGCGCTTCCTTGTAGTTTCTACTCCAAGCTGGTGATATGATTTGCCACTTTCTGCCACCTCACTGTAGTTTCTTCATTTAAGTTTCCTCATCCCGAATCTTAGTATTCCAAACTTTTTGATAGTATAAAAAATATCCATTAATGTACAAAAGTATCCATTGAAAGAGATATCTTCGGAGATATCCCACCTGAATGTTGTTACTCATAAACACATCTCCTTGGTTTAGTTTTCGTTTCCGCCATTGTAGCCATGATTCTGACATTCTCACATCTTTCATAAATATTTCACTGTTACAATTTGTTAATCAGAAATCAACTTATGTTGCTAATCAATTTTTTTAGGTTTTTGGTGCTCTGCACATGTCTGTAAAAGTGCTCCTGGTATCGAAATAAGAATTGCTCATTTATGGTGGTGGAGATGCATCGTTGCAACATCTTTTCTCGAGGCTAGCAACTTGCTTGTTCTCAGGGTATGACTCTGCGCATTATTAACCATTTCATCTTGAATCCTTGCTGTTTGTACTGTTTCTGACGTGCTAAACCGTATCTCCCCGAACTCTTCTGATACACTCCAATGCAAATCTGGTAGTTCATGGACAAGGTTGACTAAATTTTACTGGACTATGAGATCCGATTGAAGCACAATGCTGTCTCTCTTTAATCATTTCTTCTTATGGGCGATCAATTATTCAGTATTCACCAGATCGTTTTTATAATTTCAAACATAAAGTAAATGGAAGTACAGAACCTATCAATTTAGAGCTATATCAAGTAGGAAGATACAATTAACTGTAACAACCATGTTGATTTTCCTTATTGCCATTTTGTGCCATATCTCGTGACCAACTCATATCCTTGTTAGTTGTCGTGCGTCTAGAAGTTTTCCTATTGTTGTTGTTCCATTCCCGTCCTTTCTTATATTTTCTACATCACTGTAGTTCTATGGGGCTGTGAATTTGGTACATCACTATAGTTTTATATTTTGTACATCACAATTACAAACTGAGAGATTGTGTAGTGGTGGATTATTATGTTGGACAGGGCCTTGTTTTCCTTTGCAAGGACCCATGAGAATCTTCACAACATCTTTCACAGACACGTGATTACCGTAAAAGGATACATATTTGAACCAGAAGACAATGGTACTACCAATATCATGCCGTGTTTGAAGCTTCCAACTCCATGGTTTCTGCCCACTTGGATCATGATGCCAACAACAGTGGACAGGTAAATACAGCATTAATGCAGCCACAACTACATTATGATGGTTATGATATATTCATCTGTTAGCTTTTCTAATAATGGATTTATTTTTATTCTTGTTGGCAGGCAGGTTCCTGGAGGAAAGAGAAGAATAACAGACCTTCTAGTAAGTCAAGATACAACTGTAACATTAGTGGAGGAGAACATGAGCAGGTTAAATATTAGTGGAGGAGAGTTAGCAGCGCTAAAACAGTGGGATTTTCTTAATGATTGTGACAGTACAGAGGAGATAGCGAGCTTTCTCCATCCAGTGGATTACGTTCATTTTCGTGTAGCCTGTAAACAAATTTCTGTAGTTCTCCCTGCATTGAATCGATTATCAGCTTCTACGAGGACCACAACAACTACATATTTATCTCCATGGCTGATTTCCATCTTTGAAGATGATGAAGAGACCATCTGCAGTGTCGTAGACCCGATGCATGATAATGACAAGTATCTTATGAAACTATCTGATCAATTGCTTGTAGGTGCTACCATTCATTTTTCAAAAGATGGATGGCTTCTGGTGTCTAACGGGAAAAAAACTGTATTCTTCTACAATCCCTTTACAAGAGCAATGATCTGTCTTCCAGATGTACCTGATGATTATGCACTTAGTGGAATGTCATTCTCGTCGGTGCCAACTTCTCGGGACTGTGTGGTGATTGCCATCTCCAATTGGTCGGCATTAGGAGGTGACATTGAAATATCTTTCTTGGTCACTGAACCGGGAAAGAGTGCAACTGGTTGGACTATTCATACGTTCGACTATGGAGAAGTCTCCACCGAGGACAACATTATGACGTGTATGTATAACTTTATGCAGTGTATTAACAACCCGGTATTCTATAACGGAGCTTTCTACTGCTTAGATTATAATGGAATGTTAGGAGTTTTTAACAGAGAAGGTTATGCCAGTTGGAAAATACTTTCGAAGTCGTTGAAACAATTCAGTGGTTTTAATCCAAGTTATTTGGTGGAGTGTGATGAAAAGCTACTACTAGTGAATTTAGGCCAGAATGGAAAGTCAGTAGATGTTTATACGTTGGATGGATTCGGAGATGGTCTGGCTAAAACTGGACAGTTTGGGAAAGCATGCGTTGTCAGCTATACATCCAGTTTTTCAGCAGTTGCTCCACGTAGTTGCATGGAGAACAAAATCTACTTCTCTAGATTACAAGACGAAAAGATTTTATACTATTCTCTTGATACATGCAGGTACCACTTTGTAGGGGGTAATCAACATTCCACACAAGATTTCCATAAAACGAAGGAAAGGTCAAACTGCACTTGGATTGAGCCTAGATGGGATTTGGCAAACTCTAATCAAGAGCCTGACAGTACCAGTTATTTGTCTCTCATAACTTCTGGTACAAAAGTGTATAAGTAGTACTGGCTTATGTAGAGCTAGGTATTGAGGTCTTGCCACTTACTTTGGGGTGAATTTCTTAGCTAGCATTTCTTTGTATCTGATTCAGGTTCTTATTTTTCTCCGTTGAGCTGGGCATCGACTTCGTACCTGAAATACCAAGGTAAAAACTCTTCTTATGTTGGTTCCTGTGTGTTTCTTCATATATATTCTTGAGCCTAGCCGGTCTGACAATGGATCAGAACCTCTACATTATAACTTCTGAAAGCCGGCCTTGAAGTCTTATTTTCTACGATGATCATTTTCAAATGAAATTCACTTCGCTATTAGGCAAAACATAAACATCATATCATCAATCTGGATCGATACATAGCAAAAGCAAAGCAACTACGCAATATAAGACAAGAAGTTCGAGATTTTCATAAATGCCAAGAACAATCGTTTTAGAGTATGGGATCGAGCCGTGGGTCCAGTAGTTTTGGCAACGCCCCACTCGTGGATCAAGAATGAAAACGCTGGTATGTCATACTCATACATGAGTAACATGACCTTATTTTTGTTGTATGATAAATCACAGGTGCCGTATAATTTGTGAAGTCGGAAATAACGCACACCGACACAACACACTAGGTCCGATAGAAGTATAATGGAGCTAACAGTGAGAAACTATGTCTTCGTTTTGGGCTTTCAAGTAGACGCCGCAAGGGGTCATTTGAGAGATAACGCATAACGAACCATTACCACATATATGATCCCCACTGGGAGACCTTTTACTCCGAAACTACTAGTCTTACAAAATATTCATTTTAGCTGTTTGTGACTCACTGATTATCCGGCTAATTCATAATTAGGCTAGATTTCGAGTTTGACTGTGGTATTTTCCTCTTGGGTCGTTCAAGTTCGGGTCCACAAAATTTCTTAGTGTAGCACGGATGGGGTGAAAGCAAACTAGTTGCTAGGATAAGAAAAGAGTTTAAGTTTGGTCATAAACTTAATAAAATTTGATTCTAGGATCAAGACTTTAGGGTTTGATAATTGATAATAATATTGATAATTGATATCAAAACTAGTCGTAGAACACCTAAGGTAACCAACTTTGTGGTACAAAAAATCCAGTCATATTATTTTTAATAAATTAAAACAATTTCATTAAAAAGTGATACAAAAACCCCAAATCAAATAATAATGAGTGAATATAATTTTTATTACTTTCAAAAAAAAAACCAAATACACCATTTTTATCTTTTCTTCTTCTTCTTCTTCTTCTTCTTCTTCTTCTTCTTCTTCTTCTTTCTTTCGTCTTCTTCTCCCCACCACCATCACCACGAGCAGCAACAAATATTTCCACGAACACCAGCAACAACACCTCCATCACCACCAGTAGCAACACCTCCGTCTCCTCCACGAACGCCTCGTTCTATTTTTCTTCTACTTTTATGTTCAGATCTATCGCCAACAGTAGCTTCGCCACCATCAAACCAGTCGCTATGTCCAGATCCGCCACCAACAACACTTCTGCGTCCTTCATTAACAAGATCATCACCTTCTTCTCTTTCTACGTCCTGATTTTTCATCAACAACACCACCTCCTCTTACTTTTGTTTTTTCCCACCACTAGATATCAGATCCTCCACCAACACTACTTCTTCCTCCTCCTTCTATCATCTAAAACCACCACCAATACATTCAAATCGGCCACCAACAACAACGCCTCCTCCTTTTATAATCTACAATCAACACCAGTACTTGCAGATCCGCTCCCAACAGCACCTCCGCCTCCTCATTCAATCCTCTAAAATCAACACCATCCCACCACCTTTTGATGTTTCATCACCAGCAAATGATGATACATCTTCATCGTCGAAATCAACATTAACTGTGTTGGGGAAATGACAGATTTATGGTGAAACCAAAATTGGTTTCATCAAATTCTGACAGTTGCTGAAAACAGTAAATTTATGATGAAACCAAATTTGGTTTCATCATAAACTTGCTTATTTTCTATCATGAAACCAAAGATTTTAATGATGAAACCAAATTTTGGTTTCACCTGATATTTTCCTAGTTTATTCGCCTGACTTGGAAGTCGGCGGGTTTGGTTTCATCATTGAAGTTGTGTTGGTGAAATGACAATATGTGGAAAAATGACGAAACCTAATTAGGTTTCATCGTATTTTTTTTTTTATTTTGTTGAATATTGATCTCTATGAAACCAATTTTTGATGGTGAGATACAGGCGGATTGTTTTTTGTTGAAACTAGTTTTAGTTGAGGAGGTAATGGCAGTGGTGGTTGTAGCGGCGATGGGGGTGGTGCAGTTGAAGGTGGTGGTAGGTTTCATCTTATTGTGTTTCATTTTTTCTTTTTTTCCTTCTCCTTTCTTTTATGATGAAACCAAATTTTGGTTTCATCATTTTTTTTTGTTTGGTTTCATTATTTTTTTCTTCATATTTTGTCGAATACTAATCAATGAAACTCATTTTTTGTGGAGGTGGCGGCTGATTGGTGGTGGTGGTGGTGGCCGACGATAATGGTGGTGTTGCTCGGCGGTGGTGGTGGTCGTCGTAGGCGGTGGTTTGTGGTGGTGGTCGGCGGTGGTGGTCATCATCGGCGGTGGTCTGTGGTGGTGGTCGGCGGTGGCGCGGTGGTGGTGGTGGATGGAGGCGGAGACGGTGGTTGATGGCGGTGGTGGTCGACGGCAACCAGTGGTGGTGGTCGGCGGCGGATGGTGGTCGGTGGTGTTGCTAGTTGCTAGTGGTGGGTTGTTGTTGTTGGTGATAATATAATAAAAATTAAAAGTGGGGTTGATTTTTGTTTTTGTTGGGGTGATTTAAACTAGAAGGGTAATATACACAGTTTATGTTAAATGGGGTTTTTGTGAACATTTTGTTTTGTTGGAGTTTTTGTCCATAAATAGTGACACCTTTGGGGTTATAACTCGTGGCCCGTAATTGATATTGATAAAAGATTATATTCTCTAAACAAGAAGGCATAGCCTTTATATAGGTTCTATAAGAACCGACTAAAACAAAGAAAAGGGAATTCTACCTAAACTAGGAAAGCAAAGGACTTGCATAGCAAGTAAACTAAAATGGACGTAAGGGATCAATAGTCATTGTTGATACAAACGAAAAGGGATCAACTATAATAGTTGACACGTTATAGGAAGATGTCCTACATCAGTTGTCCCCCCTTCTTGAAATAAACTCGTCCTCGAGTTAGCTAATAAAAAGAACTTGATTCTCTCCATATATTGCTTTAGGCCTTGAGTTGTATCACAGGAAATGAGTTCTTTTCCTCCATGGAAGTTGTAGATTCCACGTTTAACGGCTTACCACGATCAAACACAAAACTCGTAGCTCTAGAGATCATAAATGATAGACACATTTTTGTGTCTAATTTGTCTCGATTCTATATATTGATAGTTCTCATTCTTGTATTTATTTTGGTATTTTATCTCTTTGTAGGTGTTTTTGGAGAAATAAGCATTTGCGGCGAAATTGGCTCAAAACGTGGTATTTGAACCTCCGTAGCAGTCGTACCAGTGACATCCCAGAAATACCCCGGAGGAACTCCGAGAAAAGTGTTGAAAACATCCCAGAAAAATTACTAAACGCACCCAAGGGACAAGTGTTATAGGACTCCAGAAGCGGATAAGGGGTAACCTTTCCCCTTCACGTTCAAAAACTGAAATTGGCGGGAAAAAATTGCAGCGACGAGCGAAACTTGGTTTGAATTTCTCGGCTGTTTTAGAGAGATTCAATCGCTGGAATTTGTTGGGTTGGACGTGATTAAGCATAACAGGCTTGGTATGGGCGCTGGAATGGATTGAATTGGGCTAGAAATCCACTTGGAGCAAAATAGAGGTGGAGTTATACACGGGACCCTATTGAGATTATTTTTAGAAGTTCTAGAGAGACTAAAGACCTAAAAATCTTTCAAAAGATACATATCTATCTAAGGAAGTGTTTGAGACAATCGGGAAAGCTCAGAAACGCGTGGAACGATTTAGAGAAAAGATTATTGCCGTAACTGCCAAGAAAAGAAAGAAGAGATTTCGAGAAGATTTTGGAGAGATTTAATCGTCCTTTTTGATATAAATAGATTGGTTGGGTCATATAGAAGGGGTGTCGAAAGTTTGGGAACCTAAGGAGATCCATAAAAGAAGAAATCAGAGTTTGGTGGAATCATGAGTCTCAGTCTCTCTCGACATTGTGACAAACCTTTTGTATATAAATTTTCTATTTTTATTTTAAGTCTAGAACCCAATCTTATCAAGTCCGAGTTGAACGAACTTTACTACACTTTCAAAACTACATCAATTTTTGGCGCCGCCGACGCGGATTTGTATTAGGTTTTAGATTTATTTTATTTCTTTTAGAATTTTTGTTCTCTTTTACACCTTTGGTATTTTTTGATTCTTTTCAGATTTCGAGCGAAGCTACAAAGAAAGAAAAAGTGCTATAAAAGGAAAGCATCGCCAAAGAAGGAAAGAAAAGAGGAATCCGAAAGGAGTGAAGAAGAAGATTTTGTGTATAGTTATTTTGGTTTATTTTTAGAAACTATAAATAAGGTTTTATTTTTTGTAATTTTTCTATTTATTTTTGGACACTTTTTGGACTTTATTTTTGGACTGGGACATTATTATTTTTAAACCCTACAGAAGGGTTGGTTTAAATAAAAACTGTCTGCAGAGAAGGGCGGTGATTACGATATCGCCTCGGCCCCTCGGGTTCGTACATGACATAGGAGTCGTGGCACGAGTCGACTTCAGCGGTTCTTCGCCCGTCTGGTATGGGAGGTAAGTTTTTCGAAACACCCGCGAATCCCCTGTCAGCGGGTTTACTGTATTCCTTCATTTGCATATATGCCGAGGACTTGAAAACGGCTGCTTTAATTTCCTAGTAAAGGGCAAGGACTGGCCATACAAGATAAGGGTTCGGATTTCATCACCGTTCTCTTCTTGCCCGCCTTAGGAAAACAAAACCAAACGTGAACCTAAGCCTAAAATTTTGACTAGAACGAGACCTATAGGGTAACGAGCTTAATAGGAAAGTCGTTCGAAAAATATTGGTTACTCTTTTGAGCATACTTCGAAGTTCATGATGGTTTCTGTGAGTTGAATGCGTGACTGCGCCGCCTTGTAACCGGTGAGGCCTTGGGTATCAAAGCTCCACTGAGCTTCCCTCGCCTCGATTCAACTTACTTTGACTCGGATTGATTCCAGAGGGGTTTGCTCAGATTGTAACGAGTTCCTTTTCGAAAGAATAAAAGCTGGTCTAGAAACAATCTAAGTGGAACCATCATGCTTTTTGTTTGCTAGAAAATTAGGTTTGATTTGGTTGAGTCATCCTTGTTTTGTGATTGCATAGAATCCCAAATATCCCGATAGTGCCAGCAATGGCAACTTTGAAAGCTTTGTTGAACCCAACTAGGACTACTCGTCCTTCTTGTATCAGGTTAGCCGAAACTGAAGCAAATTATGAACTTAGGCCTGGGACCCTACAGATGCTCCCAATCTTTTTAGGGAAAGAAAATGAAAACCCATACTTCCATGTTAGGGATTTTGAGGAAATTTGTAGTACCCTAAAGATTAGAGACCTTGATGATGATGCTTTGAAACTTAGGTTATTTCCTTTTTCCCTGAAAGATAAAGCCAAATCGTGGCTATATAGTTTGGCTTCCGGTTCAATAGAAACATATGAACAACTTACATCTGCCTTTTCGAAAAAGTTTTTCCCTAGGCACAAAACATCGTCTATTAGGACGCAAATCTGCACATTTTCTCAACAGGAGGGAGAATCGTTATATAGGTATTTGGAAAGGTTCAATGACTTATTAGCCCAATGTCCTCATCATGGTTTGGAAAAGGTTAGGCTAGTTCAAATCCTTTATGAGGGTTTAGATTATTCGACAACAACCATGGTTGAGTCTCTATGCACTGGTGGTTTTGAAAACCAAACTGTTGATGCGGCGATGGAATTTTTGAATGAAATCGCCGAAAAGACCCAACAATGGGAATATTGTAGGGAACCCAAGAGAACAATTCTTCTAGGTAGAGGAAACGTTAATAGGGTAGAAGGAGGCTATGAATCAAATGACAAAATTGCTGCTATAGCAAAAAGGTTAGAAGCTTTAGAATTGGGTCACACTAGTGGTAGAGTAGAGCCTTTTTGGGAATGCCAGAATAATAAAGAGCAAGCCAATGCTCTCTATAATAACACTAGGTTTGATAACCGTCAGAAGTTTGACCCATATTCAGAAACCTATAATCCTGGTTGGAGAAACCATCCGAACCTTTCATGGTATAAGGACCAAGGTCAGTTTAGTAATTCTAATGTTCCCCCAGGTTTTGGCTATACTAAGAATACTTCAGGATCAACTCAGTTTCAGAATCAGTCTGATAAGAAAATCTTAAGTCTAGAGGAAACTCTCACCTCGTTTATTCAAAATACTGAAAATATGCGTCAATTGCTTTCACAAAGCATAGAAGCTAGTAATAGGATAGGACAAGAACATAGTCAGGCCATTTCTGAATTGAAAGACCAGGTTAGTCTGATCAATGAGTCTCTAAGAGAAAAAGGTAAGTTCCCTAGTCAACCGATAACCAACCCTAGAGGAGTTAATGAAGTAGGTGCAAAACCATTTAATCAAGTGAATTCTATCACAACCCTTAGGAGTGGTGAAACGGTAGACAATAAGGTAGCCATGCCTAATAGTGTACATACTGTAGATCCACCTTCTAGTTCCCAAGATGAGCCCCAGAAGGAGCCACTAACTGAAGAAACCGATAAAATTTCTAGTGATGTCAATGTGGTTCCCGACAGGTCTCATTTTGTACCCAAAGCCCCATATCCACAGTTGTTATCTCCAACAAAGAGAGAGTCGAATTTCAACGAAATACTAGAGATATTTAAGCAGGTAAACATTAACATCCCTTTATTAGAAGCAATTAGGAAAATTCCTGCTTATGCCAAGTTCCTTAGGGACCTTTGTACACGAAAGCGTAAGCTTAATGTCCATAAGAAAGCCTTTTTAGCTGGTCAGGTAAGTTCAATCCTTCTGAACCAAACATCCCTAAGTATAAAGACCCTGTATGCCCCACCATATCTTGTGTGATCGGTAATTATTCAGTAGATAAGGCATTGCTTGACTTAGGAGCTAGTGTGAACTTACTCCCTTATCATGTATACAACCAGCTAGGTCTTGGTAAGTTGAAACCGACTAAAATGACATTGCAATTAGCTGATAGGTCTGTCAAAATACCTCGTGGTGTCATAGAGGATGTTCTGATTGAGGTTGATAAATTTATTTATCCAGTGGATTTCGTTGTTCTAGATACTCAGCCTGTTCAGGATCCTAGTGCTCAAATACCGGTGATTTTAGGTCTCCCATTTTAATCCACAGCTAACGCTGTCATCAACTGTAGGACCGGACTTATGAACATATCCTTTGGTAATATGACCACTGAACTAAATGTCTTTAATGTTAATAGACAACCTTCCAATGATTTAGAAGAAGTGAATATGATTAGCACTTTAGTTCAGGATCTAACTCAGGATAATAGGGACGACACTTTATTTGGTGATTCCTTAGATGAACTTGATGAGGAAATTCTCTTAAGTCATTTAGGTGACCAAACTTTTGAACTAGAAGAAGCTCTTGAGTAATTTAAAGACTCTACGGACCCTGATATTCGAGCCATAGTACTAGGCCTTACGGAGAGTAGTGTTGACCCTAAGTTTGGGGGTAATGAACTAGAAGAAGCTCTTGAGTATTTTAAAGACTCTGAGGATCCAGAAATTCAAGCAATAGTTAGTGGTTTGTCCGAGAATACTGACTACCCTAAGTTTGGGGGTAGTAATGGTCAATTATCTCCATTAGAAGTCCCTAACTTGGGATTCGAGCCTAGTGTACATGAGGTATTACTTGAGTCACTTACGACTCCGCAACCGGATCCTCCTGATATTGTCCAGGAGGAAATTCTAAAGACTTGTTGTTCGAAGGAGTCAATTTTTCAAGACACTCATATGAAGCCCAAATGGGCACAATAGAAAAACCCAGTTGTCTTGCAGGAAACCTTGGATGAGGATGTGCTATGTCTGTTCATTTTTATGATTTGGTGCAGTTGTCTGATAATTGTGGCAGTTTTATTTGCTTTTGTTGACCCACAGTTGTTTCGACTATTGATATATGATTTGAAAGGTAATTAGCCATTTTGTGGTATTTGACGTCTGGCTGAAGACTTTAAATTTAGCACTTTTTGGGAGGTAACCCAATCTCATGCAACATGGTAATATCTTTCCTTATCTCTTTTGCTTCAAATGGTAACAATTTCTCCTTGTTCATGCTTTTAATTTTATCTTTAGAACATTGAGGACAATGTTAGATTTAAGTTTGGGGGTATGGGAGAAACTTTTTAGTTGCAGTATGAATAAATAAACTCCAGAACCTAGAAATTTATGCCTATTGAGGATTGCACTAACTAATCTAAGTGGATGGAAGCATTTTGATCGTAGGAGTTGAGGAACCAATCTGATTAGATGGAAACATCTAGAAGAGTCTATTCATAAAAGCACAGAGCTCAGGTGTTAGAAATAACATGATAAGTTTCACCATATCTCGTTGAGTCCTTTTCATTTCTATTTTTATTTTATTTTATTTTTAAACCATGTTTCTCTAAGTGATAGGTGGGGCCCACGATTCAAGTTGTTACCAATGCTAGGGTGAATTAGAGTGATTGAGTTACAAAGAAAAAGAAAAAAAGACCAGACCAATTAGACCAAACGGATTAAAAAAAAAAATCAGTGAATAAAGTCGACCACTGGTACCCTTGTATATGCCAGTTGTGTTGAACTAGAATTAGGATTATCGATCACTGGTTCCCTTCTATATGCCAGTGTGTTGATATTAGTCAGACTAGTATCTCAATCCATTAGGATAGGTTCATTTTGGCGGAGGCCTTCAGACAAATATGGGAAACGCCGTTCACTTAGTAAACATCAAAACCATCTATGTTTTTCTCTATCTCCATCTTCTTGATCTATCCATGTGATTAGTTTTTGAATCCGGATATTGATGTCCATAGTGCGACTATCTGAGTAGAGCTCTGTCACTTTATATGAATTTTAGTATGCTTGAGTGCAAACTCGTGTACAACAATTGGAATTTCGCATCAGGGTACTTCTTCCTGTAGTCAATAAGTATGCCAACCAAGGAGATTCTTTAGTGCCTTCCAAGGTTCTGCGTAGATAGCTAGGGTCTGGAGTAAAGGTTTTTTGGGTATATCTCTTGTAAGACCTCCCGAGACTATAACTCGGCCACTAGGGTCATCTAGGGGTTTAAAGACTTATTGCATACGCTAAATGCAATCGACGATGCCTGCGACAGTGAGTTAGGATTTTGTTTTCTATTTTAGTTTTGCTCGAGGACTAGCAAATAATAAGTTTGGGGGTATTAGATAGACACATTTTTGTGTCTAATTTGTCTCGATTCTATATATTGATAGTTCTCATTCTTGTATTTATTTTGGTATTTTATCTCTTTGTAGGTGTTTTTGGAGAAATAAGCTTTTGCGGCGAAATTGGCTCAAAACGTGGCATTTGAACCTCCGTAGAACAGTGACATCCCAGAAATACCCCGGAGGAACCCCGAGAAAAGTGTTGAAAACATCCCAGAAAAATTACTAAACGCACCCAAGGGACAAGTGTTATACGGACTCCAGAAGCGGATAAGGGGCGACCACTGGATAAGGGGTAACCTTTCCCCTTCACGTTCAAAAACTGAAATTGGCGGGAAAAAATGGCAGCAACGAGCGAAACTTGGTTCGAATTTCTCGGTTGTTTTAGAGAGATTCAATCGCTGGAATTTGTTGGGCTGGACGTGATTAAGCATAAAAGGCTTGGCATGGGCGCTGGAATGGATTGAATTGGGCTAGAAATCGATTTGGAGCAAAAAAGAGGTGGAGTTATACACGGGACCCTATTGAGATTATTTTTAGAAGTTCTAGAGAGACTAAAGACCTAAAAATCTTTCCAAAGATACATATCTATCTAAGGAAGAGTTTGAGACAATCGGGAAAGTTCAGAAACGCGTGGAACGATTTAGAGAAAAGATTATTGCCGTAACTGCCAAGAAAAGAAAGAAGAGATTTCAAGAAGATTTTGGAAAGATTTAATCGGCCTTTTTGATATAAATAGATTGGTTGGGTCATATAGAATGGGTGTCGAAAGTTTGGGAACCTAAGGAGAGCCATAGAAGAAGAAATCAGAGTTTGATCAAAATATTTTTCTCCTGCTGCTGCTGCTGAAGAACAGACCCTCACTGGCAGTCGTTCTTCAACAGTGACAACGACCAGCGGCTGAAGGTCTTAAAACAACAGCGTAGCAGCACTTTTAATTTATCGTTCTTCTGACCCTTTCTGGCAGTCTTAAACTCACTGCTTTAGCACTATTTCATCTTTTAATCAACTTTTGGGCTATAAACATGTATTTTGAGCAATTGATTAATATGAGGAGCTAAACCCAAACACTGGGATGACGGAGGAAGCCATATTTCACGCATGTGGTAATTCTAATAATTCTTTTATGACTATTTGCATTGATTTTTAATTGATTTATGATTTTTATTGAATAGGTGTGATTTCGTTTGATGGTGTATGCTTGGTCTATGAATTTTTGATACATCATGCTTTTGAAAAATCTACTTTTTGGCAAAGAATAAGAGTCCATATTTTTAATATTTGATCTATAATTGATTGGAATTATTATTTGAATCACATGAATGGAATTTGGTGGAATCCGGAGTCTCAGTCTCTCTCGACATTGTGACAAACCTTTTGTATATATATTTTCTATTTTTATTTTAAGTCTAGAACCCAATCTTATCAAGTCCGAGTTGAACGAACTTTACTACCACTTTCAAAAATACATCAATAAACCGAAATATCCAAGAAATGTGTCTCAAAGCATGATAATAATTGTGCTTAAGTTTCCCACGATCAAAGACAAAAGTCATGTCAATAGTGTTTGTAACAAAAATCATGCCATCAACGACTTTCATGAGTAAAACATGTGTGTCTTCCAACTTCTGAACTACTTCTTTTAAAGCACAATTGACTCGTTCCTCCGCTGGTCCAAAAATTCGAGTAGCTCCTTGAATTTCTGCTTTGGAACAGAATCCACCGACCAAGCCTTCTAACTTCGACATAATGTCTAGTATCAAAAGTTATATCTTCAAGTGTCTCAACTGATAATATAGATAGTCCATCACTCCTCCTCCCATTGTGACTAATATGTTTGTAAATAGCGAAACAGTTCACTAACCCAAACTTTAAAGAACAATGTACCAACTTGTACTCAGGATTTCGAACTTCTCGTAGTTCAATAAAACTTTGGTTAGGACTTGGTGCAAATATGAACTGTATATAACCCTTGTTGGTGATTTCCTTAAGGACAGATAACTGACTTAACTTGTGAATTGCAGTAGTCACTGACCGTTCTTTACTATTTATCACCTCTTTCATTTGGAGTGCATGCACTTGTTCATGAGCTGATATACCAAGCAAATAAGATTTCACATTTAATGGTGATTTTTGACATACCTTTGCCTCTCTCATAATAATTGCCAATATTATCCTTCAGAGATTGTCCTCGGAGAATAATTTTGTGCTTAGTTGAAACTTCATTGCTGCATGTCCATTCTTCTAATGGGCTCTTGGCTACAGGCGCAGATTTGAAATACTATTTGTAGTCAGTATTGGAACCTTCTTTAACCTTCTTGTAGACCTCCACTATATATGATTCCATACGGAGAAAAGACACGGTAATCATTTCAATCATATTATATACACCACCTGACAAACGTGGTATGTCTAAAAAAACTCTAGGAATATGCTTATTCTTCCATTCATCAAAAAGACCATAGTTCTCGCAACGAAAGCAAAACAAATGTAACTTGCCTCTTTCATAGTAATTAATGAAGTAATCTGGAAAAGCTGAATCGAGTAGACCTATTTCATTGTTCGCGATCTTAGTAAATAGTGTTAGAGCACTGCTCGGTCGAACTCGCATGCGTTGCTATCTCAAGCATGTTTGTCAATGTTAGTTATCAAAACTATAAGTCTTGATTTCTATCCTATTTATAGATGTCTCGGACTAGGACATAGTTTGTGTAGTTGAGCTTAGACTTCACGGTGCTTATCACTTGAAGACGAAGAACTATTAAGGAGAGCTTATGGAACTTCATCGAAAAAAAGTTAGTGGAGACTTAAACTCATCTATCTCTTAGAAAGTCTATTTCTACTTTATCTCCTATATTGATACATAAGTCGTGTTACAATATAGTTTTCTCTATACACATTTGAGATTTCGAGCTGAGTATATCTCGCTTACATATTCCTCGAAATATGTGTTGGTAAGCTTTCGCTTCGACCAAGTTCATCTAATATCATGAGAAAATTAACGAGTAACATCTTACATGGTTTGTGTGATGTAATCATTTGGTGTAAGAGTTGGAATGTTTCGATAATGATTATTTCAATATCTTGAAAATTGCTTTGATGCTAATAGTGTGTGAAAATGGCTATTGTCATTATATAAGAATGTTTCAATGATTGAAATAAATAGTTGAGATTATGTAACCATCTTTGGATATAAGCATATATAGTGTGTTCGAACATTAGTGTATAAATCCATAAACCGGGAACCAAGAGTATGCATATGTGTGTATACGAAATTGGTGAAGGAGACAGGTTAAGTATGCGTACCCGTACGCATACTGGCGGAAGTTTTCCAACCGAAAAATTCTGCTGAGTTAGGGAATTAACAAGCTCTTAACTAGTCATTTACTGGCGGAAGTTTTCAAACCGAAATTTTTTGATGAGTTTGGAAACTAAACCAACTCAAATACGGTTGCTTAAGTACTCCTACCCGTACGCATACTTAAGCTGGTTACTTTCTCAAATCGGTCAGTTCATGAACTAAAACATTTACCAATAAGGAATGCAATCTTTGAAAATTGTGGCTATAATGTTCATGTATCGATTCTAGTGAATCAAACTTTGCTTCAATTGTGTTCTTGTATAAATCCATGAGAATATAGCAATTGAACAACTCTTTAACTAGTTTTATTTGTGTCATTTGAACTAGTTATGGTTAAGATGAATAAGGTTGATATGAGAGTAATCATATGGCTAACCTCGGCTAACCATTTGTGAACCAACATGGTGTACACGTTTAGGTACGGTTACATAAACCTAAATGAGGGTACATTTCATTCTTGTGTAACAAGCTAAGTTCGATCTAACAGTTGAAAGATATTAGCTTGGTTGAATCAGTTTTTCAACGGTGATTATTGAATGCTTTGTTACCAAGGTAACTTGGATTGCAAACCCTGATTTGAAAACTATATAAAGGAGAACTGTAGCAACTGGGAAACCTAATCCCCACACCTCGTGTGTGTTACTAGTTGCATAACTAGAGTCGATTCTCCTTTAACCTTAGGTTTCTTCTTGAGACCCTGTAGGTTAACGACTTGAAGACTTCATTGGGATTGTGAAGCCAGACCCAACTATTCTCTTTGTAGTTGCGTGATCTGATCTTGATGTTTCTATCGTGATTGAGTGCAATTGTAAAATTGGCTTGAGATTTATATATCCGATAGGCAAGATAGAAAAGTAATCACAAACACCTTCGTCTCATCATTTGTGATTCCACGATAACTTGTTTCACTAGTCGATTAAGTTTATTATGAGGTGATTGATAATATTAGGTTGTTCTTCGGGGATATAAGTCTGTTTTATCAATTGGTTCCTGTTCACCTTGATTTATCAAAAGACGGAACAAAAACTCTTGGGTGTTTCTGTGGGAGACATATTTGTTCAATCATATAAACTTTTCTGTGTGAGACAGATTTGTTTATCAAGTCTTCGACTTTGGGTCGTAGCAACTCTTAGTTGTGGGTGAGATCAGCGAAGAGAGTCAAGTGCGTAGTATCCTGCTGGGATCAGAGACGTAAGGAGTGCAATTTTACCTTGAATCAGTGGGTGATTGATTAGGGTTCAACTACAGTCCAGTCCGAAGTTTATTGGTAGTTGGCTAGTGTCTGTAGCGGCTTAATATAGTATGGTGTTTAATCTGGACTAGGTACAGAGGTTTTTCTGCATTTGCGGTTTCCTCGTTAACAAAATTATGGTGTTTGTTTTATTTCTTTTCCGCATTATATTTTTTTATATAATTGAAATATCACAGGTTGTGCGTTAAGATCAATCAATTAGAATATCCAACCTTTGGTTGTTGATTTACATTGATTGACACTTGAACATTGGTCTTTGGTACCGTTCAAGTAATTCCTCTTATATTCAATCGGCTCGCAGATTTCTATTTGTTGATTGTTGATTGAATTAAGAGTTAGAGATATTAAACTCTTTGATATACTTTATTCTAGATTGATTCTAACTGTCTAGTTGATTCTCTAGAAAGTCTATTAGAGTAAGTCCTCTTAGATTTCCAAACGAATTGTTGGGTGTGGTTGTTAGATCCCCGCATTTTTAATTGATATCAGAGCAGGTAAACACATTAAAGACCTCACAAGTCTATGTTTGTAGCAATCTGATATGGACATAAGTGTTATCTCAATAAATGCACCACCAGATCCAGGGATTCCAGAAGTTACTTCCATGTCTGATTTAATTAAATCCATAGAAGAAACTTTGTCTATACCTCCACCAGGATTAAAATCCTTTGAGGTTTTTTCAGGAATTGAAAAGAAACTTGCAAGCCTATCTTCTGATGTTGATATTTATCTCCAGAATGAACAAGAATCTCCTGACAGGCTAAATCAAGTTATGAAGAATAATAGTCATGTTGAGGTTGATAATGATTTGTTAATCAGTAAGAGAAATGCTCCTCCTATGTGTAATCCAAACAGTTGTAACAAACTAAATGATTTACAAAAATATTTTGAATCTCAGTCATCTGAGTATATCACCTTACAACATGAATTGATTCATTGCTCAATTCCTGATACTCCCTATCAAGATAGTTGTATTGTCTTCATGTATGAAGAATTTAGGATGTCCTCTTTTTCAGAATGGGTTTCTCCTTGCAGTATTATAAACTATCTGCATAAACTGTCTTTTATAAGTTGGAAAACAAGAAATCATAAACACAATTTTTATGGATTCTCTTGAAGTTCTGTGATAGTCTTATAAAGACAGTTCCTTAGGTGTCTCTCTCTACTAGAAAATGTGAAATTTGTTGGAAAGAAACCCTCTCTCGGTGTCATGGTGTGCAAAGTAATGGTCTTGTGAACTACGGGATAAAGTGTTGTTGAGCCTTGCTTTGAACGTCCTGGTACATAGTTCTACAATAACTCACAAAAACAAGGGAGCCTCTGCTTCACACGTGCAGTCCCTGAGCTCGTATGAATAAATATCGTTCCAGTTCGAACATATCTGTTTCGAGTTCCACCTTTGTCACATTAAAAGATAAAGTTTCTCTCTTCATTCTATTTACATTCTTTTCACAGTTCGAGTACAATTGAGAAACCCGTCTGTTCATGTACCAATCTTCTCATCCTTCTCTTTTCGTGATCAATTTTTGATTGGTTTGTACCATTAGAATCAGAAGAAGCTTTTGCATGTTGGGTCAAAAGCGCTTCTTATTTTGCTCACCGTTTTGGAACTCCACCATCAACAACAGTCACGACCCAAGTAAGTTGTTCATCCTCTCTGTTGTGTTTTTTTTTTCCAAAAATGGCTTCTAGGAAAAGGTTAAGTCGTTTTGAAAGTTCAAGTACTCAACCTAATCGAAACTTTGATAGTGATAATGAGTTTGAAGATGATGAAATTGGTTTAGACTTATTACAACCCTTTTATGATCCTGCTCTTCAAATTAGCTTTACTAGTCTTGTTGCTAGGAACAAATATGTCAAGTTTCTTAAAGGGAATTTTGTCATAAAAAGGGTTTATGATCGCACTATTAGCAAACCTGAGTTTCACCAGTTTATGAACCAACATGAGTGGGGTGATATTCATGATGGTCTTGGATCGTCATATCCTGAGATGACTTGCCAGTTTTATGCTAACCTGCATGCTGCCAACAAAATCAGTTGTTGTTTCAAGACAATGGTTGGTGGTATAACGGTTGAGGTAAATCTTGAAGTGATAGAAAACTTGTTGAATTTATCGCTTGATCGCTCTTTTTCAATTCCTCAACCTGAGCATCTCATACCAACTCAGGTTCGGATATCTGGAATGCTCTTAAATAGAAGTGAATCATGGTCTGGGGGAAAGTTGTCTGTTGACAACATTATCTTTCATTTAAAAGTTTTCAGTAAATTGGTTGTTGCAAATTTGATTCCCAGTACACTAGATAAGAATCTACGGAGCAGGACACTTGCTGAGATGATTTTCTATCTCATCTATGGAGAAGAGATTAACTTCTATGGTCTGATTATTCGGCAAAAGATTCATATGGTGTCTCAGAAGAAAAATCTTGGGTTTCCCTGCCCCATTAGATGAATGTGCAGTCACTTCAATGTTATTCCTATTGATACTAACACTGATCTTACTGCCTATTCAGACGCCGATTGGGCAGGGTTTGTGGAAGACAGAAAGAGTACATCAGGGGGATTCTACTATGTAGGGATGAATCTTGTAGCTTGGCATAGCAAGAAACAAAATTCAAAATCTCTTTCGACATGTGAAGTAGAATATATTGTTGTTAGTTCATGATGTACTCAACTTCTTTGGATGAAACAAATGCTTGCTGATTATGGAATTGATTCCGGAATAATGAAGATCTTTTGTGATAACTCAAGCGCGATTCGCATCACTGAGAATCTTGTTGATCACTCAAGAACTAAGCACATATACATCAGGTACCATTTTATTCGAGATCTTTATGAAGATGGTATTATCACTATGGAATTTGTACCTTCCGAACAACAATTGGATGATATTATCACCATACTATTAGACACTGCCACGTTTCAGCACCTACGACAGTCTATTGGTGTTGTTCTGGTTCATTATCTCCTCATAACTCTAGCCCCTTCTTTTATCTCGATCTTTTGGGCAATTGAGTTTGGAATTCCAGTATAGTGTTGAGTCGTGTTTGCATCTGTTTCTAGTAGATGTTTTTTTGTCAAGTATCCTAGTGTTTGTTTGAAATCCTTCTTTTCTTGTGAAAGTAAGGTCACCTTTGTTGTTCTTTCGGGAATGACATTTTATGGGGGAGACTTATTTTGAACTTGTGCTTAATTGCCAAATCTTTGTGGGGAGTGCGGCTGTGGAATATTATAGGGGTTATCTTGTATCTTTATAAACTCCTTGATAAATGCATTTAGCTTCGGCTTTATGATGACATCTAAATAAGTTGATATGGTATTCTCTTTTGGTCATGAAGTATCTCTATGAAAATTTCATGAGGATCCCACTAGTTTTCGTACCTTTGCCAATTTATATTGACAAAAAGGGGGAGAATTAATATGTAATGTGATACTAAAAATACATATGGTTTACGGATCATTATGTAAGGGGGGGTGGTTTTCCTGTCGAGATGAAGTATTGACTAAGGGGGAGCGATACATATCACCATATTATTTGTGTCAAAGTTGTGATACAATTGAACTTTGATGTTGTGTAATAATACTATGACACTATATAACAATGATTAAGAGCATTTGTTTTCTCATTGTTATCGCTACGGATCTTCAACAACTATGATGCTGAACTTACAACCTTTAGGATCATGGATTACTTGGAAGTGACGAAGATTTCGAGTCGCGTTGAAGATGCCAAGGAGATCAAGCATTTAGATGAGAAGCTATAATTTTTATTTATTTTGTAATCCATATGTATTGATAGTTTTGTCACTAAAATTGACAAAGGGAGAGATTGTTAGCGCACTGCTCGGTCGAACTCGCATGCATTGCTATCTCAAGCATGTTTGTCAATGTTAGTTATCAAAACTATAAGTCTTGATTTCTAGCCTATTTATAGATGTCTCGGACTAGGACATAGTTTGTGTAGTTGAGCTTAGACTTCACGATATCACTTGAAGACAAAGAACTACTAAGGAGAGCTTGTGGAACTTCATCGATAAAAGGTATGTGGAGAATTAAACTCATCTATCACTTGGAAAGTCTATTTATACTCTATCTCCTATATTAAGACATAAGTCGTGTTACAATATAGTTTTCTCTATACACATTTGAGATTTAGAGCTGAGTATATCTCGCTTACATATTTCTCGGAATATGTCTTTGTAAGCTTTCGCTTCGATCAAGTTCATCTTATATCATGAGAAAATTGTCGAGTAACATCTTACATGGTTTGCGTGATGCAATCATTTGGTGTAAGACTTGGAATGTTTCGATAATGATTATTTCAATATCTTGAAAATTGCTTTGATGCTAATAGTGTGTGAAAACAACTATTATGTTTCAATGATTGAAATAAGGAGTTGAGATTATGTAACCATCTTTGGATATAAGCATATATAGTGTGTTCGCACATTAGTGTATAAATCCATAAATCGGGAACCAAGAGTATGCATATGTGTGTATACGAAATTGGTGAAGGAGACAGGTTAAATATGCGTACCCGTACGCATACTGGCAGAAGTTTTCCAACTGAAAAATTCTACTGAGTTTGGGAATTGACAAGATCTTAACTAGTCACCTTAAGTACGCGTACCCGTACGCATACTGGCGGAAGTTTTCGAACCGAATTTTTTTGCTGAGTTTGGAAACTAAACCAACTCAAATCCGGTTGCTTAAGTACTCATACATAAGCTGGTTACTTTATCAAATCGGTCAGTTCGTGAACTAAAACATTTACCAATAAGGAATGCAATCTTTGCAAACCATGGCTATAATGTTCATGTATCGATTCGAGTGAACCAAACTGATTTTGCTTTAATTGTTTTCTTGTATAAATCCATGAGAATATAGCAATTGGACAACTCTTTAACTAGTTTCATTTGAGTCATTTGAGCTAGTTATGGTTAAGATGAATAAGGTTGATATGAGAGTAATCATATTTCTAACCTCGGTTAACTATTTTTGAACCAACATGGTGTACACGTTTAGGTACGGTTACATAAACCTAAATGAGGGTACATTTCATTTGTGTGTAACAAGCTAAGTTCTATCTAACGGTTGAAAGATATTAGCTTGGCTGATTCAGGTTTTTCATCTAACGGAGATTATTGAATGCTTTGTTACCAAAGTAACTTGAAATGCAAACCCTGATTTGAAAACTATATAAAGGAGAACTCTAGCAACTGGGAAACCTAATCCCCACACCTCTGTGTGTTACTAGTTGCATAACTAGAGTCAATTCTCCTTTAACCTTAGGTTTCTTCTCGAGACCATGTACGTTAACGACTTGAAGACTTCATTGGGATTGTGAAGCCAGACTCAAACTATTCTCTTTGTAGTTGTGTGATTTGATCTTGCTGTTTCTATCGTGATTGAGTGCAATTGTAAAATTGTCTTGAGATTTACATCTCCGATAGGCAAGATATAAAAGTAATCATAAACACCTTAGTCTCATCATTTGTGATTCCACAATAACTTGGGTCGCTAGTCGATTAAGTTTATTGTGAGGTGATTGATAATACTAGGCTGTTCTTCGGAAATATATGTCTGGTTTATCAATTGGTTCCTTTTCACCTTGATTTACCAAAAGACGGAACAAAAACTCTTGGGTATTTCTGTGGGAGACCGATTTATTCAATCCTATAGACTTTTCTGTGTGTGACAGATTTGTTTATCAAGTCTCCGACTTTGGGTCGTAGCAACTCTTAGTTGTGGGTGAGATCAGCTAAGGGAATCAAGTGCGTAGTATCCTGCTGGGATCAGAGACGTAAGGAGCACAACTGTACCTTGAATCAGTGTGAGATTGATTAGGGTTCAACTACAGTCAAGTCCGAAGTTAATTGGTAGTAGGCTAGTGTCTGTAGCGGCTTAATATAGTGTGGTGTTCAGTCTGGACTAAGTCTTGGGGTTTTTCTTCATTTGCGATTTCCTCGTTAACAAAATTCTGGTGTCTGTGTTATTTCTTTTCCGCATTATATTTTGTTATATAATTGAAATATCACAGGTTGTGCGTTAATTTCAATCAATTAGAATATCCAACCTTTGGTTGTTGATTTACATTGATTGACACTTGAACATTGGTCTTTGGTACCGTTCAAGTAATTCCTCTTATATTCAATCGGGCTCGCAGATTTCTATTTGTTGATTGCGGATTGAATTAAGAGTTAGAGATATTAAACTCTTTGATATACTTTATTCTAGATTGAGTCTAACTGTCTAGTTGGTTCTCTAGAAAGTGTATTGGAGTAAGTCCTCTCAGATTTCCAAACGAATTGTTGGATGTGGTTGTTAGACCCCCGTATTTTCAAATAGTAAATCACCGGTATATCTGTAGTACGACAGGAAACAAAAAAGAATCAAACATAACCAAACCATGTGTTTTTGAAACAACAAATGATTTGTTAACGTCTCCTGCTGAATTAATTAACTGAATAACAACTGGACAACTTTTTTTTTCTTCCCTAGTCACTTTTATCCACGCGCCTCTATAGTAGGGAAAAGTATTTAAAACTACCTGTGGTAGAAAAATATCAACATCCTTGAACTCGGTATGACATTCAGCTCGGCACCATCGATCCATTACCAGTGCACCTCCATACACACTAAAATTTGGAATTCTATTGCTTGCAGTCACTGAATCATAAGTGACAATGTTGGATCGAGAACCTTCGGTAGTCAATTCAGATAGTAAGGACTCAATAAACTCCACCGTACCATTTTTGCAAAAGAAAACATTCCATGAATTATACAGTAAAATAACATCTTTCATACGTGCCTTCTTAAACACTCTAAATATTTCCATAGCCTCTTTTGAATATTCATTCATCGAAGTCCAGTACGTGAAGTCATTAGGAGTTAATTTAAATGACCTTATCTCGCTTAATACCTTTTGAACTTTACCAATATATGTACAAAATGTAAAATAGAGTACTGAATGCATGTCCATTACCAAGTTTCCATGTTCAACCTCGTCGCCTTCCACCGGTACATTCGTGTAAATTTTTGTCCAATTTTGGTATGTACACAGTAACTCCGGTAAGATACACCATATTCCAATCACGAAGAAGAGTATAATTTTCGCAGCGTGCACTAGGATTGACGAAGAGAACTCGAAGAACTTGAAAACTATCTGAAAGTATTCCTTCATGTTACCACCTGTTCGAATATTCACTCCCACGACGTTCTCTATTTCGTACAACACTATGCTCCATTCTCCAAACCTTAGTGTTCTTCATCCCTAATTAGTGTTTAGATCCCCTAGAACCATTAGTTATCCTAGAATTTTTAACCCAGTTATGTCTCCTGAGCTACGATTCATCACCATTGATCGGAAGTACTTTAGAATATCATGTAGTGATACCATTCCCAATTCAACCATTAATCTCACAGAGTTCCATTCAAATTGAAAGTTGATTGGAACGATCTCCTTTAGGTTAGCAGTAGATTTACAAAAACTGTTTTATGAAGCAGCAAAGAATGGTGATTTAGGCAAGAAGGTATGGAAACATGAAGACAACCTACAATGGTTTCAGCAACTAAACTTCACAATGAACATGGTTACTATCTTCATATTATAGTTTCCAGGCCAAACCCAAAAGCATACCCAATCTCTTACTATGTTCCTTCTGGTACCAGATTTGAAGGATGGTTTGCAATGGCTTCTGCAATGGAAGATATCATACACTTCTCTGCTTCATTATCTAAACCAAAACCAAATCTTCAAAACCTTCCCAATCTACTAAATCAACCAGGAAAATTTACTAAAACCAATAAATCCTATGCTCAATCCCTATTCTCTCAGAACAAGCAAGTCATTACCCAAGCTCATCATCCCATAAACCAGTCACCTTTTGTTTGTAACAAATTTGCTGCCCCTTGTGTTATCAACATAAAGAACTCCAAATATGGCCAGTTTCTTCATATTAATCATGATCCAACTGATATTGGGGAATGGAAGAATGCATTTATCATATCCTCCTCAAAAAAAGTCAGGTCATGGTTGAACCTAGGGAGAATTCTGTGTACAGAGTTACACATTCACAAGGCCTTTGAATTATTTCCTATTAATTCCACACAAGCAATTTTTCATGTTGATGCAGAGTTCTCCTGGGAAAATTAGGAGTTCCAATTCTCTACACAAAATATTACATATTCTGTGTTTCGATGGCATCATCAAATATGGGGCTCAAAACCAGTACATCATTATGAGTTTAATATCGAAATTTTGGGTGTTCCATACCAATTTTGGTCATTAAAACTCATGCATGATATTGGCAGAATTTGTGGTGAGTTACTTCTGATTGATCCGGCAACTCTAAAGCTCACAAACTTACGGGCTATACGTATGAAAATCAGGAATCTCAATGGATTGAACTCTATACCAAGAGTTATCAAGATTTTTTCTGATAAACAAATGTTTACAGCTTATATCAATGTTACAGGCGTATCATCTTCATCGTCTAGCTGTAGCTTCCTCATCACACCCCCTGGGAACACGGAAATAACTCCACATTCTGTGGAAACTTTCGTCAAAAAAAGAAAGTTACAACACAGTACAACTGTTTCATGCAGGGACGGGTCAATAACATATATGAATATATCTTCGGCAGATTCTTTGGAAACTACAGTTAATCCGTCTGTTATAAAAGGAGATAAAAATGCATGGCGTAATTCTAGGAAAAATAAGCAACGTAGGAAGAAGAAAAAATCAAAATCCAGGCAAGCCAAACAGGTATGGCGTCGAGTTAATATTCCTGTTTTAACTGCAGATTTTGTGGGAGTTTCTATTGGAAAACCTGTTGTGTGTTCTGCAAACATCTCAACTGACGTGGCTGTTACAGATGTGTTGTATGATGACATGGAAATTGACGAGATATCCAGCCCAGCATTCAAATTATCAATCCCTGACTCCTGTACACCATCGTTTTCTGAGTCCCAGACATCTGAAACAAAGTCGCCTCCTGTATACCTAAAATCCATTGTAGAAAAGCTAATGCATTACCCTACACCCTTATCAATTCAACCCTCATTACCTACTCTCTGTCACCCTTATCATCCCCTAATCCAGACAAGACCTAGCTCATATCGACCAAAAAATTTTAAACCACAGAAAACCCTTCAATTTATAATACCCACCTGGATCATTGCAGAAGTTAACAGACTTTTTAACCTTGGTATCAAACTTGGCATCAATTTTAGTTCCATGCATAATCATACCATGAGATTTCTTATCTCTAAAGTTACTGAGTACGGTCCTATTCTAAAGCCTACGCCTATTCTACCTACAAAGAAGTATATTCTAAGAGACTTTGATGTGAAACACATTATTAGGTTAGATGGAGAAGATGTCATCCCTGTGCATGAAGAAAAACAGTATGTTTCTCCTCTTATGGGCCTTGAAGACACGTTTTTCTCTGTCGAAGATAAAGAATTGTCAGATAGTTTGGATTCTAGCACTTCAGAATCTCCACCTGGATTCGAACCTACATCAGTAATTACCTCAGATATGGACTGTTCTACAAATCTTGTTCCTGACAATGAGCCGCAGCCAGTAATTCCATTGAAGTTGCGCAATGAACTTAAGCGACTAGGTATCTCAGTCGAAGTCATTGCTTCTCCCACTTCCAGGGCACGCAGGTCAGGTAGTTCCAAGGGAAAGTTTTGTTATCAATGAGTTTAAAAATCCTAACTTGGAATGTTAGAGGGTTGAACTCCAGTAGACGAAGAACAGTAGTACATAAGTTGTTACAGATGTTTCAAGCTCCAGTAATAATTCTTCAAGAAACCAAGATGACGCATTGTACATCTTGGGATATTAGGAAGATTTGTGGATATAAGAATGTAGGATGGACAATGCAACAGTCTGTAGGGATCTCAGGTGGTATGCTTATTCTTTGGGATAAAGACATGGTAACTATAACTGACTCTCTTGTTGCGGAGTATACAATCTCTGTACTTTGCACAAATAAATCAGACAATTTCCAGTGGGTTCTTACAAGTGTTTATGGTCCTACCAATTCTGTGGACAGAAGTGATTTTTGGATTGAGCTTGATACAGTTTGTAGATATTGGCCGGATCTCCCGTGGTGTATTGGTGGTGATTTTAATACAATTACCAAGTGTTCTGAGAAAAAGAATTGTGCGAGGATCACAAGAAGTATGAAGAAGTTTAATAAGTTCATAGTGGAACATGACCTTATTGATTTACCTCTCAAGGGTGCAAGATACACTTGGTCAAATGGACAAACAAATCCAGTTATGTGTAGACTGGACAGATTCCTCATTTCCCCATCCTTTGAGCAACAATACCCTTTTGTCACTCAATTAGCCAAAGCAAGACCAACCTCAGATCATATCCCAATCCTTTTAGATATTTCCGACCCTTCTTGGGGACCTAGTCCTTTTAGGTTTGAGAACATGTGGTTCATGGAGAATGGATTCCTAAAATTACTCGAAGATTGGTGGCTTTCTTTTTGTTTTGCAGGTACTCCAAGCACTGTGCTCTGGTCGAAGTTACAAGCACTTAAAGAGAAGCTAAAAGTCTGGAATAAAGAGGTTTTCGGACATATTAATACAAAATTGAAGAATATTCTCTCTGAAATTCAAACTTTGGATGGTCTTAGTGAAGATAATATTTTAACTGAGGAGGAGCGGAAGGTGCATCTTCAATATAAAGAAGATTTTGAAAAGATTACCAAGATGGAAGAGACTTCGTGGAGAATTAAATCTAAAATAAAGTGGTTAAAGGAAGGTGATAGAAATACTTCTTTTTTTATCGCCAATGCTTCAGCAAGGCGTAGATACAACAGAATCAGACAATTGTACATCGGGAATGAGTTGGTGACTGATAGAGTAAGGTTACAAGATCATATAGTGGATTATTACAAAACACTATTTTCTGAGGAAGAAGTCATTCGACCCAATTTAGATGGAATTCTGTTTGATTCCATTTCTGACGCAGATGTCACCATGTTAGAGGAGGATTTCACAGAGGAGGAGGTTATGCATGCAATTAGAGATTTGGGGAATGACAAGCTCCAGGTCCGGATGGTTTTCCTATTCTTTTCTTTCAAAAATGCTGGTATTTCATCAAGGATGATATCATGGGTACGGTGTATGAATTCTGCAATACAGGTACTATCAACTCTAAACACAATTCTACTTTCATTACTCTTGTGCCTAAAAAAGATCATATTGAGACTATAAAGGATTGTAGACCTATTTGTTTGTTGACTAGTGTTTACAAGATTATTGCTAAGGTTTTAGATAATAGGCTGAAGTTTGTTATGGATAAATTGATTTCTCCTGTCCAATGTGCTTATATTGAAGGCAGACAGATTATTGATGGCACTCTTATTGCTAATGAATTAGTGGATTCAAGAATAAGGTCTAAAGATCCGGGTATTGTGTGTAAAATTGATCTTGAAAAGGCGTTTGATAGAGTTAACTGGAGATATTTAGAGTTTGTTCTTGTTCAGATGGGTTTTGGCAGGAAATTGTGCAATTGGCTAAGATTTTCTTATTCATCTGCTTCTTTTTCGGTTCTTATTAATGGGTCTTCCTTTGGATATTTCACGAGTTCAAGAGGTGTTAGACAGGGTTGTCCAATTTCTCCTCTTTTATTTATCATTGCAATGGAAGGTTTTTCAAGGTTTATGGATAGGGCATCTAGTCAAGGTCTCTTCAGCGGTTTCTCAGTTTCGTCATCCAGTATTGTGGTAAATCATCTTCATTATGCGGATGACACAATCTTCTTTTTGGATAATAAAAGAGAAGAGCTACATAACTTGTTTTCTGTTTTACAATGTTTCGAATTCATAGCAGGCCTCAAGATAAACAATTTGAAAACACGTCTTATTGCTGTTGGAGCAGTCCATAACTTACCAATGTGGGCAGAAGAACTTGGTTGTTCAGTTGACGTCCTTCCTTTTATGTATTTGGGAATGCCTCTTGGAGCGAAATGTGGTTCTATAAGAATTTGGGATCCAATAATTGAGAAGTTTGATAGTCTGGAGGCGGATTTCTTTATCGAAGGGGGGGAAATTAGCTCTCTTGAAGTGTATTCTTTCTTCTCTGCCAACCTACTATTTTTCTCTTTTCAAAGCCCCGGTCTCAGTTATTAAGCTTCTTGAAAAGAAAATGCGGAATTTTTTATGGGAATTTAAAGAAGGTGCAAAATTATCTCACTTAGTTAACTTGGATATAGTTTGTGCGAAAAAGGATAGAGGTGGTCTGGGTGTCTGCAATCTTAAGCTTATGAATACTGCTATGTTAGCTAAATGGTGTTGGAGATTTGGTGTGGAAAAGAACAAGCTTTGGTACAAGATTATAGCAGATAAGTATGGTACTGATTATTCCTATTGGTTACCGGGTAAGGTTAATCTCTCTTATGGGGTGTCTTGTTGGCGAGCTATAGCCGATTGTGCTTGCTACATTAGTGAGAATTCGACTATTTTCCTACATTCAGGTACAAATATTTCCTTCTGGAATGATTGTTGGAGAGGGCAGCAACCTTTATCATGTGTTTGTCCTAATCTTTTTAAGTTGATCAGGAACAAGAATGCTAACGTTGCAGATATGATTTCCATTGAGGGAAACTGGAAGTTTGACTTCAGGAGAGTTCTTTCAAATTTTGAATCTCAAGAGTATGCTGCTTTACTTACCATCATTGGTGACAATCCACCTATCCGTGATGGTCTATCAGACACTCGTAGGTGGAAGATTCATCCCTCTGGAATTTTTACTATCAAATCGTTGTATTCACAGTTGGTGGCGACTCACGGAATACCAAACTTCCCTTCTCATTTCACCTGGCAACATGAAATTCCTCCAAAAATTTGCTTTCTGATGTGGAGCCTGATTCATGGTAAGTTGAACACGATCGATAGGCTTCAACAAAAAGGTATGAATATTGATAACAATTGTGCTTTATGTGGAGGAGGAGAGGAATCTCAGGACCATATTTTCTTACATTGTAAAGTGGCTTATAAGATTTGGTGTAGCATAATACCAAATACAGGTTGGTGTTGGGTTGTTCCAGGTTCTATGAAAACTCTGGCGGAGATTTGGTTTACTCTCTTTTCTGGTAACTTTGTTTGGAAATTTATTCCTTCTGCAATCATCAATGCGATTTGGAGGGAAAGGAATTGTATAAGATTTGAAGAAAACTATATTTACAAAACAGATGATGACCTTATCTATGAAACAAAAACTTCTATCCTATTATGGGCAGTGGCTGCGGGGCGCAGAGTTCATTTGAACTTCTCATATACCGTGTCTTCTAATTGGCAAGCTCTATTTCTGTAATATTTGTTTTGTTTTTTCACTTTTCGTTGTTTTTTTCTACCACTGGTAGATCTCCTGTACATTCCTTCTTCTTTTATTATTACCTCCTTTCAATCAAAAAAAAAAATATTCACACTCCCTTGATCAACACAGTGATTCTCCACAATACATGAGTTGGTTTTATCATGAAGAAAATCCATAATATCATCGGTTCGTCCCGTATGTAGAAAATATGGCGAAGCCGGACTGTTACTGTTCTCTATCAATGGTGCATCATTGTGCACGAAATGAATTGCAAACATAATAACTTCAATCAAATCTGGAAGTAATAATGGAGTGCCAGAACTTTCGAACAAGGTTTTACTCGATGTATCTCCTTCATGTCTTGAACAAGTATCAGTCGGATGTAGAGACGGATATGCGTCGAAATTTTTGATGGGGGCGTTTTTTGAAGAGGGCATGGGGGACAAATGATATATTGACACATGTATTTGATATTAATGAATTTTGTTTCTAAAAATATCAACACCAATTAAGAAAACAAATTTTCTCTCCAAAAATAGACTTCTTTTATATTTTCGGAAACAAAATTCATTAATATCAAATACATGTGTCAACGTATCATTTGTCCCCCATGCCCCCTTCAAAAAACGCCCCCATAAAAAAAATCCGGTCGAAAACATACAGTTTCACTTGCTTGAAATTCACCATAAACTCTTCCAAGAAATAATTTTGCAAGCTCAAAGGAGGAATATAAATTATCCAAAGAAATCCTCCATGAAGTCTCAAAGAATAGATGGTGCAGTTGCCGTGCCAATACTTCGGATCAACTGACACTATAAAGCCTGGTTGTCAAAAGTAAATAACAGAACATCATAGCATCACACATGTTGTGCCATTAACTGTACTAGTAAAATCAGTTGCTTTGGTCCTAGTGGTTCCTTGGGACTTGATTATAGTTAAACTCAGTATAGTGTCAGCACCATATCCATCAATTGGTGTCACTAGCTCCGACTTAAAAAGAGATGAACGAAAGTCATATGAAAGGACATAAGTTAGATGTGTCGCTGTACTTATCGTACTTCTTATTGTCGGGAACAGCACAAAAGCATTCTTCTTGTAAGCATAAAACTCGAACACGGATACATTTTCTGCCATAAACAATTTCTATGTATTTGAAATAACTCGACCACGAATTCTTCCAGCATAATTATCAATAGTGGTATCACGTTCACAATCATTAACATATTTATGAAACGACACAGAAGAATTACTAGATGATGAATCAACGAGATCTTTCTTGTTATGGGTTATATCGGAAAATATAGACTTATTTGATTGATCAAAATTAGCACATACAATAGCATCACGAACATGAAATCCAATGTCATGTGTATTTTTTTGAACATCATATAGTGATGCGGTCACTGTGGTAGAAGGAACTTTAGGAAAACTCCATCCAATACCTTTAGGTGTAGACCATTCTACATACGTCTCTTTATTGTGAGAATCAAAATTTGGATATGTTATAAACTTGATATTCTCAAAATTCCATGGTAGTTTTTAAACTATGGATTGTATACTAATGTTATTTTCTATAGATATATCAGCTGGAGTTCGACCCTGACGCACATCAACGGAAATATAAGGATACACAAACGGATTTTCATAAGAGGAAACGGATTTTCATAAGAGGAATCTACATATATAGATTCAATAACGTATGCCTTTTCACGGAGTATTTGAGAAAGGATACATGTTTCCTCATGATTCCCAATAACTTGATTATTTTCTTCCATAGGAAAAACATGTACATCAAGATCATAAGTTATTAAGCTAAGATCCGAAAGCTTACCGTTAGGCTTTAATGAATCATTTGTAACCTCTTCAACTTGATCTCATTCCCTTTGATAATGAACTTCCATAGGTTGCGGACCTTCAACAGTCTCCTCTGAAAGTGGAACTTCCATCTCTTCTTTGTTAACTGACGTAGCCGAAATATCTACAATATCAGTAGAAGACGATGAATTCTTTTCAGGATATAATGAAATTTATTTATCATGATTTTCTCCATCCGTTTGCGGATTTTCTTTTGTATTCTCCTCCCAACTGATGTATCTTCATATTCAAAATTTAAATTTTTGAATACTATCTTGAATAAATCAACAAGGTCTTTCTCTGTAGTTATTTCTTCCAAAGTATTTTGTTTCATGATAAAAAACGAGAATAAGAAAAACTAGTTTTTTTTTCATAATATGGTTTGAGTTTGGGGAAGTAGTTTAAAGATTTAGTTTCTAGATAAGAATCTAAAAACTTTGGATGTGGTACCAACTAGTGTAGCACGGATGGGGTGAAAGCAAACTAGTTGTTGGGGATGAGAGAAGAGTTTAAGTTTCGTCAGAAACTTAATAAAATCTGATTTTAGGATAAACACTTTAGGGTTTGATAATAATATTGATAAAAAATTATATTCTCTAAACAAGAAGGCATAGCTTTTATATAGGTTCTACAAGAACCGACTAAAAGAAAGAAAAGGGAATTCTACCTAAACTAGGAAAGTAAAGGACTTGCAGAGCAAGTAAACTAAAATAGACGTAAGGGATCAATAATCATTGTTGATACAAACGAAAATGGATCAAGTATAATAGTTGACACGTTATAGGAAAATGTCCTACATCATTTCTTAAAATGACGTCATAGAATTATTTATTCTTTTTCCTTGCTGGATTCAGTTCAAGGATTGCTGTTGTTTTTCATTTTCTAGATGAAGGTCGATGATAGTGGAAGAGGCGGCCACCGAATTTGTGCCCAAAAATTGTTGTTGTTGGTCGGGATTGGTATGATTTGGTGCTAGTTTCCCATACATAAATGTGATAACATGGTGATAATGGTGGTTAAGACCAGAATGAATTACACAGGAAAACAGTAAAGACTCATTACAAACAAACCATGCTGTAAAGACATCATTTATAGTCGTCTGTATAGACTGACAACTATTACATGTGCAAAGAACACATATGACACTAAACAGAATTCACGTGAATAGGTTATCATGTGCCACTGAATTGTTTATTCTGCACTGCTTCTTTATCTTCAATAACTCTGTCAATATCCCCCCTCAAACTGATGGGTACTAGAGTGCCCATAAGTTTGGATCTGAGCAGTTGAAACCGTGGACTATGAAGATGTCAGCCACTTGATCAAGAGTGTGAACATAGAAAACATCCAATGCCTTATTTTGCACCAATTCTCGGATGAAATGAAAGTCAAGATGTACATGCTTCATTTTGGTGTGGAGAATAGGGTTCTTAGCAGGGGAAATAGAACTAATGTTGTCACACCCTATTCTGGGAATACTTGGTACTCAAAAATGAAGATCCTTTAAAACATAACATACCCATACCATTTCAGCAGCACTATTAGCCAAAGTTTTATACTCAGCTTATGTACTAGATCTGGCAATAGATGATTGCTTCTAACATGACCAAGAGATAATGTTAGAACCCAGAAAAATGCAATATCCACCTGTAGATCTTATGTCATCTAGAGAACCAGCCCCGTCAGCATCATAAAATCCCAAAAGAAAAGAGCTTACACTTTTGAAATGCATACCATAATTCAAGGTCCCTTAGGATTAGTTTGTGTTAGAGCATTGTTCGGTCGAACTCGCGAGCGTTGCTATCTCAAGCTTGCTTGTCAAGTTTTGTTTCCAAAACTATAAGTCTTGATTTCTAGTCTACTTATAGCTAAGTATCGGATTATGATAGAAAGTGTAGTTGAGCATTAGACCTCACGACGTTCATCGATTGAAGACAAAGAACTACTAAGGGGAGCTTGTGGAACTTCATCAACAAAAGGTATGTGGAGACTTGAACTCATTTATCACTCAAAAGTCTATCTACTCTATCTCTTATTTTGAGACAAAAATCGTATAACTATATAGACTTCAATTATGCACATTTGATATTTCGAGCTGAGTTTAACTCGCTTACATATTTATCGAAATATGTGTTGGTAAGCTTTCGCTTTAACCAAGTTCATCTTATATTCTTGACGAAATTCAAAATATGATCATGTGAAAATCGCCTGGTAACATCGTACATGGTTTGTGTGAGATAGTCATTTGATGTAGACTCGGAATGTTTCATATTGATCATTCGATCACTTGAAAATTGCTTTGAATCTAATAGTTTGTGTGAGACAATTATTTTCGTCTTCCGAGAATGTTTGAATGGTTGAAATGAGAGTTTAGAACAATTAGATACAAGCATAGTATGCGTACTTGCATATCTATGATCCAAGTTCGGGAACCATGGTATGCATACCCGTATGCGTACTGATTGGTTTATTAGAGGTCCGGAAACTAAGTACGCATACCTGTACACGTACTGGCGTGAGTTTCAAGTTCCGGGACTTTACCGAGTTTGGCGGTATGCGTCCGTTCACATACTGGCGAACCCAAACTTAGTCCGTCCACTAAGGTATGCTTACATGTTTGCATAATTGAGTGGATTATGTTCGAAAATCGGTTTGTTCATGAACTAATAGATTTATATAATAAGGAATGCAATCTTTTACAAACCGTGTCTATAATGTTCATGACTTGATTCGAGTGAATCAAAATCGATTATGCTTCAATTGTGTCTTGTATACATCTATGAGAATATAAACAATTGAACAACTCTAGAACTAGTTTTATTTGAACTAGTTATGGTTAAGATGAATAAGGTTGATATGAAAGTGTTCATATGGATAACTTCGATCAACTACTGTAGAGTCAACAAAGGTGTACGCGTTTAGGTGCGGGTACTCATATCTAAATGAAGTCAATTTTCATTTGTGTGTAACAAGCTAAGTTCGATCTAATAGTTGAAACATATTAGCTTGAGTCTAATCATATTTTCATCTAACGATGAATACTGAATACTTAGTTACCAAGGTAACATTGATTGCAAACCCTTATTTGGAGACTATATAAAGGAGAACTCTAGCAATTGGGAAACCTAATTCCCACACCTACCGTGTGATACTAGTTGCGAATAGAGTCGATTCTCTTTTAACCTTAGGTTTTTCCCAAAACCATGTAGGTTAACGACTTGAAGACTTCATTGGTATTGTGAGGCCAGACCCAACTATTTTATCTGTAGTTGTATGTTCTGATCTTGCTGTTTTCTATCATGATTGAATACTATCTTCTCTAAGATTTGATCGAGATTTAATCTCCGATAAGCAAGATAAAAAGTAGTCACAAACATCTTCGTCTCATCGTTTGTAATTCCACAATATCTTGTTTCGCTACCATACGATTAAGATTATTGTGAGGTGATTGATATTTCTAGGTTGCTCGCCGGGAATATAAGTTCGGTATATCAATTGGTTCATGTTAACTTTGATTTATCCAAAGACGGAACAAAATTCATAGGTATATCTGTGGGAGACAGATTTATCTATTCAATAGACTTTTCTGTGTGAGACATATTGGTTTATCAAGTCTTCGACTTTGGGTCGTAGCAACTCTTAGTTGTGGGTGAGATCAGATAAGGGAATCAAGTGCGTATAGTCCTACTGATATTCAGAGACGTAAGGAGCGCAACTGTACCTTGATTAGTGTGAGATTGGTTAGAGCTCAACTACATTCCAGTCCAAAGTTAACTTGGATTAGGATAGTGTATGTAGAGGCTTAATAAAGCATGGTGTTTTAATCTGGACTAGGTCTTGGGGTTTTTCTGCATTTTCGGTTTCCTCGTTAACAAAACTTCTGGTAACTTTTGTTTGATTGCAGATAGAATTAAAAAATTGAGATATAACTCTTTCATATAATTTTCTTAAGATTGAGTATGACTGTCTAGTTGATTCTCTTGAAAGTATATTGTAGTTAGTCCATACTGATTTCTAAGCAAAATATTGGGTGTGGTTGTTAGACCCCCAATTTTTCAATTGGTATCAGAGCAGGCAAACACGTTTAAGACCTTATAAGTCTTTGTTTGTAGCGATCTGACTATATCGACATAAGTTCTATCTCTATAAACGTACCGCTAGTCTTCGATGTATCGAATTACTTGTGGTGGAAAATTGCTATGCGTGCCTTTCTTCAAGCACGTGATTTTCAATCATGGGTTTACGTTGTTAATGGCTATGTTCCTCCGGTTGTTACAATAGGCAATGTAACTGTTCCAAAGGATATCAATGATTATGATGCTGTCGAGATTCTTGCTGCAAAGAAAAATTCTGACGGATTGAGTGCAATCACCCATGCCATTACCCTAGATCTTCAGTACCATCTGACTATGTGCGCTCGTTCTAAATATGCTTGGGATATCTTAGAAATCGTATTTGAAGGGAAAACCTAAATTCTGATTAGGAAAACCTTCGTATGGAAGATGAAGATTCATTTGACGAGTTTAATCACAAAGTGTCTGAAATTGTTAATGCATCTTTTGCATTGGGTAAGACTATTCCTGAAAAGGACATTGTGATGAAAATTGTCAGATCATTGCCATATAGATACGATTATAAGAATACACTTTCCAGAAATACTATTGTTGGAAAGTTAAAAATTCTTTATCAAAACACAGTCAGAACATCTGTGTTCAAAGCTGCGACCAACACAAGTGAATCTTCTAACTTGTCTTGGGCTGATGAATGTTGCTCCTATCACGTTGATTTTGATAAACCATTGATAACACAAAAGATCAAGGATATTGTAAGAATAAGCAAATGATGTGAGAAAAGTCTCTCTCTGGTTAATGCTTCAGATGATTCAATACGGGAAACATCATCCCAGGTTTTCCAAATCATGCATACTTCCAATGTGTGCAATGAACTTTCAGCTCTCGCAGAAGAAACTTCTTCCTACTCAAATTCTGATTAAGAGTTTGAGTCTGACACTGAGATTTTTGAATGCTCGGATACGTGTGGAGAATTCACCAAGAAAATCTCTAACTAAAGATAAAAATGCGGGGGGTACAACAACGACACCCAACAATTCGTTTGGAAATTTGAGAGGACTTACTCCAATATACTTTCTAGAGAATCAACTAGACAGTCTGACTCAATCTAGATCAAAGTATATCAAAGATTTTAATATCCCTAACTCTTAATTCAATCCGCAATCAGCAAATAGAAATGCGCGAGCCTGATTGAATATAAGAGGAATTACTTGAACGGTACCAAAGACCAATTTTCAAGTGTCAATCAATGTAAATCAACAACCAAAGGTTGGATATTCTAATTGATTCATCTTAACGCACAACCTGTGATATTTCAATTATATAACAACATATAATGCGGAAAAGAAATATCACAGACACAAGAATTTTGTTTATGAGGAAACCGCAAATGCAGAAAAAACCCAGGACCTAGTCCAGATTGAACACCACACTGTGTTAAGCCGCTACAGACACTAGCCTACTACCAGTTAAATTTGGACTGGACTGTAGTTGAACCCTAATTAATCTCACACTGATTCAAGGTACAGTTGCGTTCCATACGTCTCTGATCTCAGCAGGATACTACGCACTTGATTCCCTTAGCTGATCTCACCCACAACTAAGAGTTGCTATGACCCAATGTCGAAGACTTGATAGACAAATATGTCTCACACAGAAAAGTCTATAGGATTGAATAAATCTTTCTCCCACATAAATAACCAAGAGTTTTTTTTCCGTCTTTTGATAAATCAAGGTGAACATGAACCAATTGATAAACCGGACTTATATTCCCGAATAACAACCTAGTATTATCAATCACCTCACAATAAAATTAATCGACTAGTGAAACAAGTTATTGTGGAATCACAAACTATGAGCCAATTATTTCAATCGACTAGTGAAGTTTGTTTGTGATTAATCTTCTATCTTGCCTATCGGAGATATAAAAACTCGAGCCAATTATTTCGATAGCACTCAACACGATATAAATAACAAAATCAGATCACGCAACTACAAAGATAATAGTTGGGTCTGGCTTCACAATCCCAATGAAATCTTCAAGTCGTTAACCTACAGGGTCTCGAGAAGAAACCTAAGGTTAAAGGAGAATTGACTCTAGTTATACAACTAGTAACACAGAGGAGGTGTAGGAATTAGTTTTCCCAGTTGCTAGAGTTCTCCTTTATATAGTTTTCAAATCAGGGTTTGTAATCCAAGTTACTTTGGTAAAAAAGCATTCAATATTCACCGTTAGATGAAAAACCTTATTCAACCAAGCTAATATCTTTTAACCTTTAGATCGAACTTAACTTGTTAGACACAAATGAAATGTACCCTCATTTAGGTTTATTTAGCCGTACCTAAATGTGTACACCATGTTGGTTCACAAATAGTTAACCGAGGTTAGCCATATGATTACTCTCATATCAACCTCATTCATCTTAACCATAAATAGTTCAAAGGACTCAATTGAAACTAGTTAAGAGTTGTTCAATTGTTTAAAAAACACAAATGAAATCAAATCGGTTTGATTCACTTGAACCAATCGTGAACATTATAGCTACGGTTTGCAAAGATTGCACTGCTTATGATTTAAATGTTTTAGTTCATGGACTTGACCGATTTGACAAAGTAACCAACTTAAGTATGCGTACGGGTACGCGTACTTAAGAAACCGATTTTTGAGTTTGTGAAGTTTCAAAACTCAGCAGAAATTTTCGGTTCAAAAACTTCCGCCAGTATGCGTACGGGTACGCATACTTAAGGTGACTGGTTTATGAGTTTGCCAAAACCAAACTCAGTAAAAATTCTCGGTTTGAGAACTTCCGCCAGTATGCGTACGGGTATGCATACTTAACTTGTCTCCTTCACCAAATCTGTATCCACACATATGCATACTCTTGGCTTCCGGTTTATGGACTTATACACTAATGTGCGAACACACTATATATGCTTATATCCAAAGATGGTTACATCATCAACTCTTTATTTCAATCATCAAAACATTCTTCTATAATGTTAATAGCTGTTTTCACACACTATCAACATCAAAGTAATTTTCAAGATATTGAAATAATCATTATTGAAACCTTCCAAGTCTTATAACAAATGATTATATCACAAAAACCATGTAAGATGTTACTCGGAAATTTTGTCATGATATAAGATGAACTTGGTCGAAGCGGCAGCTTACCAACACATATTTCGAGAAATATGTAAGTGAGATATACTCATCTCGAAATCTCAAATGTGTATAGAGAAAACTATATCGTAAAACGACTTATGTCTCAATATAGGAGATAATAGAAATAGATTTTCCAAGTGATAGATAAGTTCAAGTCTCCACATACTTTTTGTCGAAGAAGTTCCACAAGCTCCCCTTAATAGTTCTTCGTCTTCAAGAGATGAATGTCGAGATATTTAAGCTCAACTACACTATCTATGTCCTAGTCCGAGACATCTACAAATAGGATAGAAATCAAGACTTATAATTTTGATCACTAACATTGACAAACATGCTTGAGATAGAAACGCATGCGAGTTTGACCGAGCAATGCTCTAACAATCTCCCCCTTTGTCAATTTTAGTGACAAAACTATCAATACATATGGATTACAAAAAAGATAAAAAATAAGCTTTTTATCCACATGCTTGATTTCCTTGGAATCTTCAACGCGACTCGAAATATTCGTCACTTCCAAGTACTCCATGATCCTAAAAGTTGTAAGTTCAGCATCACAGTTGTTGAAGATCCGTACCTATAACAATGAGAATACAAAATATTCTCGATCATTGTTATACAATGTCAGCAAAATATTGGGTGGTGTTGTTAGACCCCCGCCTTTTCAATTGGTATCAGAGCAGACAAACACGTTTAAGACCTTATAATTCTGTGTTTGTAACGATATGACTCTATGGACAAGAGTATTATCTCTGATAAACGTGTCACCAGAAATAAGAGTTCTATCTCGTCCAACTCTATGAAAGAGAAAGGTTCTACAATCCCGAATATAGATGAACCTTCTGTACGGACGAGACAGACTAACACTGACATGTGTACCTCGGATTACCCTTCAAATGTGAGTCTCTCCATTAATGAACGGGATTCAGATGAAGAGAGCGAATTAATTCTAAATCTTGTTAGAATACAAGCTGATAGATTCAATCGATTGAAGCACCATGTCAATGTTCTACTTGGTGTTATAAGAGATTGCAAACCCAAATATAACTCTGAAGTTCATTCTTCGTGTACGTCTCTTGAAGCTAGCCTCAGAAGAGATGCTTTGGAAATTGAACATCGCTTGAGTAAGCTCTCTATTCAAGGATTCTCAAAGCAATCTAATGTGCCAAGTACTTCTGACACAATTAAAGATGGTTCATGCTCAGAAGTAAAAACGGAAGCCCCTTCTAGTAAAACAGATGTGCCTGAAGTCACCATCACTCAAAAATGTTGCGCATCAAATAAAGGGAAGAAATCTTCTAACGATGATATTAAGACTGTACTGTCTAATCATTCTGATGATCAGAAAGTATGTCTTGTATGTGAGACAAAGAGTTCTGTTAAACGAAAGGAATCCTCTAGGTTGAAGAAAAACTCATTTGTTAAACTTCAACACACCTTATATTTAATTCTTGAAGGTGTAACTGACATTCGTACGACTAAATCAATTGGTTTTCATACCGACCCGGTGTATGTGACCAGGAAAGTCAGTTCAATGAGTTCCTCGAATACTCAAGAACAAAACAGACGTCTTAATAAACATCGTCTAAAGGAAGATCGTGTCATGATCTCTGGAAATAACGCTGCTCCTGTGAAGAAATGATGTTCACAAGAAAGAAGAAAAATTAATGAGATGAGAGATAATCTGAAAAAGATAATTGAAGGATATAAAGAATTCGTCAATAGGTTGTCTTCCTCCTCAAACCAAAATTCTTCTGGGAAGAACTCAAACTATGTCTTGTATTTTGATGACAATAAGTTTTATGATAATTTCTCACATAAAAAGGGATCCTTCTCTAGATTCAGGAGGAAAAAGAGACTCGACCATAAACACAAATCTCTTGATGAGCTCGTGGCTCATACTTGTGTTAATTAATCACAAGCTTGGAAGAGCTTACTCATAAAAACCATGTTGAGTAAGATGTGTTAATATTTAGGTATACTTTTGGCATGTGCATCTGTTAAGTTGAGCTATCTTCTTATCGTCCATAGCTAAACTATTGCAGACTTGCTGTGATTAGAGTATTGTTTTGATCTAAAGTTGCTTCTCATTTTCTTTAGGAATTCCTCCGTTGAATCTTGTTTCTTGCTACATCTAGGTTCAAAAGTGCTTTTCTGAGTTTATAAAGCCGTGTTTTTATGTAGCAAAAATAAAAAATAAAAAATTTCTTGGGCTCCATCTTTCTGGGTCATGTTGTACTCGAACGGATACCCGTTTTCTGGCACGAGTCAACTGTTAAAAACCCTAGAATCTCTTCCCTAAGAGGCCCTTATATACCGACCTGTTGAGTTTCAAAAGTCACATACAGATACTCTAGGTTGGTTTCCGGGTTGTCAAGAACGTCTTCTTCTTCATCTTTCTATGGTGATTTTGCAAGAGGATTTCTTGACAAAGGTCTTGATGTCAAGCCCAAGGAAAGAAAGAAAAAAACCCTTGTAGATGAAGATCATCCTAACGCTTCTTGTTACTATGCCTATGCTTATGAGGATGCTGAGAAGGATGATATGATTTCGGCAGAAGATGTAGGATCAGAATCTCAAAACAATAATATCTTAGCGAAATTATCAACAACACAACACAACAGCGTCGCAGAACAATCTCAGAAATGATATAATAAACGACGTCAGCTAAAATCATGAGAAAGATGTGATGGTCCTGCGAAAATTAGAGAGTTTGCGAGATTAAGATTTGTAAGTTTGCGAGAATATCACAAGTCATATCCGAAAATAAAGGACAAATTAGCTGTCATCCACTATGTATTTCCTTATAAATAGTCGTTCAGTTGTAAAGGAAAGGGAGAGATCTTTTTTGAGTAAGAAACAAGTAAATAGGAGAGAGAAAGTCTAGAGCAGAGGTCATTCTTGATTCTTTTATCTTTTCTTATAAGAATATTCAAAGATTGATCAATAAAATTAAGAGTGTAAATCTAAAAATGAGTTGAGTAATAATGAAATCATATGAGGGGTGTAGTGTAGGATTTCTTGCAACTACATAATGGCGCTAAAACAGGGACTTGAAGATCGAAAGTTGAAGATTGTTGTTAAGAATGTTCAAATCAAGAAAGTGATTAAATAAATCAGTGAACCAGTTAAAAGAAAGATGATTAGAATTAATGAAGATGACAAAAGATTGGAGTGTAATATGATAACAAAAACGATGGTTAATGAATTCCATGAAAACATCAAAGGAAGAATACATAAACAAAATTTTGAAGGAAGGAAGGTTATGGCGGTAGAAAAGACATCACCCTTGAAAGATTGGGAAAAACAAAAAATTACATTCATGGCGGTAGAAATACCAAAAGAAAATTTGAACCACACATCTCCATTGGTTATTACAGTGCCTATTATGCGAAAAGAGAAGGAGACAACAACAAAATCCACGGGAGAATGGATATTGAACAAAACTTTAATCGATACAGGAAGTTCAGTGGATATAATATTTTATCATGCATTCCGGGGAATGGTATTTAAAGATGAAGAAATGTCCAGTTCAACATATTTTTTTCACGGCTTTGGAAAATCCACAACAAAACCTAAAGGAGAAATAGTGGTACGAATTCCACTTGGAGAGATCGAAACACACGTTACACTGTGCGTGGTGGATATGGAATCGCCATATAATATGTTATTAGGAAGACCATGGATACATGCGATAAAAGCTATAGTATCAACGTTGCATCAATGTATTAAATTCCCCACACCAAATGGAATAGATGAAATCAGAGGAGATGTTGACAATGCGAAATTATGTCATCAAATTGAAGTAAAACATTATGAAGGACAAGCAAAAAAGAAACAATTTCGCAGAAAGTTGGCAAAGGAAGCAAAGAAATAAGAAGAATTTAAAGTATATATGATAAGGGCAAAAGAAGGCAAAGGAATACCCAACGAAATATCGGAAAAAGGAGAAGGACCTGTGAAAACAATAAAAGAACCAACACCAGTGGGAGAACCTAAACCCAGTTACACTGCCGCAGAACCAATAAAAGAAATAAACGTTGGGACTATAGAAGAACCTCTAATATTGAGAATTGGAACTAAAATGGATGTGGAAGAAGAAGAAAGAACTGTTAACCTTTTGCGAGAATATAAAGATGTTTTCGCAGGAAGCACGGATGAGATACCGGGAATAGATCCATCAATTGCATGCCACAAGTTGGAGATTAACAAAAATGTGAGACCATTTAAACATAGAATAAGAAAAATTGCAACAACTTACCATTCCCAAATAGAAGAAGAACTACAAAAAATGCTTGATGCGGGAATCATAAGAGAATCTAAATACCCAGAATGGATAGCGAATATGGTCATTGTCCCAAAGAAAAACAAAGGAATCAGGATTTGCATAGATTTCACTGATTTAAACAAATCTTGCTCCAAAGATAGTTTTCCGTTACCAGATATTCCTCAAATGGTGGAATCCGCAGCGGGAAATGATAGAGTATCGTCTTTAGATGGGTACAAAGGGTATATCCAAATCCCTCTCGCTGAAGAAGATCAAGAACATACTGCTTTCTTCCCCCCTAGAGGTTTATATTGTTACACGAAAATGCCATTTGGTTTGCGAAATGCGGGAGCGACATACCAAAGAATGGTATAGAAAGTGTTCGCAAATGGATACACAAAACATTAGAAGTATACGTGGATGACATGTTAGTAAATAGTAAAGAATCTAAAGACCATGTACAAGACTTGAGGGAGATTTTTGAACAAATGCGGCAGTATAACATTAAATTGAATCCTGAGAAGTGTACTATTGGAGTTGCATCGGGAAATTTTTTAGGCTACATTGTATCAAAGGAAGGAATACAGGTTGATCCAGAAAAAGTGCAAGCAGTTCGTGACATGCCAACACCAGCAACAATAAAAGATGTACAAAAGTTGAATGGGCTTCTAGCTTCGCTGGGAAGATTCATTTCGAGATCATCAGACAAATGCAAATATTTTTTCGATATACTCAAGAAGGGTGCGAAATATAAATTGACTGATGAATGTGAAAAAGCTTTTCAAGGGATCAAAGAACATCTTATGAATACAACTATTTTACAAAAAGCAGAATGAGGAGAAGAATTATTGATCTATCTTGCGACGACATCGCATGCATTAAGTCTTGTGTTATTGCGAGTAGACGCAGGAGTGGAGAAACCCATTTATTACATTAGCAAAACTTTTAATACTAACGAGAATAATTACTCAAAGATTGAGAAGTTAATCTTAGCATTAGTTTATGCATCGTTTAAGCTCCGCATATATTTTCAGGCGCATAAGGTAAAGGTATTAACAAAAGTACCAATTGAATCAGTGATGAAGAATTCTAAAAGATCAGGAAGAGTGGAGATATGGAATGCACAAGTAGGCCACTTTGATATTAAATATGAAATTTTGTCTTCACCAAAGTCACAAGTTGTTGCAGATTTCTTGGCAGAATTTCCTTTAGAAGAAGATGAAGCGGTAGAAGAAATGATGGATATAGAAGAAGAACACGGAGATCCAAAAGATTTATTAACAGAACCAAATAGATGGGAGATATTGGTAGATGGATCATAAAATGGAGAAGGAAATGGAGTTGGAATTGTTTTAATTTCGCTAGAAGGAATAAAGATAGCTTTTTCATTCAGATTGGAATTCGCATCCACTAATAATGAAACAGAATATGAAGATGTGATATATGCCTTAAAATTCGCAATAGAAATGAAACTAGAAAATGCCAGGATCACTAGTGATTCACAGCTAGTTATTCTCCAAATAAAGGGAGAGTATACTACAAATGAACCATCCTTGAAGAAATACAAGAATCTCGTTAAAGAATTATCAGCGAAAATCCCAAAAATAAAATGGAGGCACATTTTAAGAAAGGATAACAGACTCGCAGACGCTTTTGATTTCATCTCAAGCATGATGACAGATCCAACTGCGAGATGCATAAAAATACAAACACTTATGTCACCATCAATCAATAAAGAAGAAGAAGAAGTGGATGTGATGATCATAGACAATGAAAAAGAAGAACAAACGAACAATATCACAGACTGGAGAATGGAACTTCATACATATTTGGCGAAAGGAGAAACACCAAGAAATAGATTAGAAACACACAAGTTAAAAATTCGCGCAACGAATTATGAATTAAGAGAGGGGATGCTATACCTAAAATCCTTTAAAGGAACTTCACTCAGATGTTTGATACGAGAGGAAGGAGAAAAAGTGCTAAAAATGTTACATAGTGGGGATACTGGCAATCATAGCGGGGGAAGATCTTTGGCACATAGAGCAAAAATTCAAGGCTATTACTGGCCATACATGCACGAAGATGCAAAACAAATATCAAGACCCTGCGAAGATTTCAGCAGAATAGAAAGAAAATACATGCACCTGGAGCACCATTATCATCTTCAACCAGTGTGTGGCCTTTTGGAAAGTGGGGCTTAGATATTGTAGGGCCATTTTTACCAGGTTCTGTACAAAGAAGATATTTAATAGTCGTAACAGATTATTTCACAAAATGGACAGAAGTGAACGCAGTACAACATATTCGCGACAAAGATATCTTTACATTCATATTCGAAAATATCATTTGCAAATTTGGAATTCCTGCGCAGTTGGTATCTGATAATGGGAAACAATTTGAAGGACAGAATATAGAAATGCTACTTAATGCATTCAAGATAAAATGTGGAAAGTCTACTCCTTTGTATCCACAAGCTAATGGGCAGGTAGAAGAAACAAACAAAACAATTGCAGATATATTAAAGAAGAAATTGGAAGGACATCACAGAGCATGGTGCGAACAAGTAGATAATGCAGTATGGGCTTATAATACAACTAGAAGAGAAGCTATTGGAATGTCACCTTTTTGTTTAACATACGGAGTTGAATCGGTGTTACCAACAGAAGTTGTTAATCCAACAACAACAAGAGAAGCTTGGGAGAAAAATCTTAGTGTGGGTTTGATCTTAAATAAACTTGATGAATTAGAAGAAAGAAGAGAAAAAACTTTACAACATATGGAGAATTATCAGCGAAGATTAGCCCGAGAATATAATAAACGTGTCAAAGTACGCGAATTCCAACCAGGAGATTTAGTTTTGCGAGAGACGCCAATATATCAGCGATAAAATGGTGGAAAATTAGCGAAAAAATGGGATGGACCTTACATCATTAAGGAGATAGTTGGAACAGGAGCTTATAGATTAATGGATCCAGAAGGCAGAGATGTTGGTCATAGACTTGACAGACCATGGAACGGGTTGTACTTAAAAAGATATTATCCGTAAGAAGCTTTGAGAAGTTATGGATTCTGAAAAAATAATTGCAAGATTATTCATATCAAAACAAGATCATGATGTGTGAAATTTTCGCAGAGATAATCACAGAACAATGACATAAAAGAAAGGGGCGAACCTTTATGGCGTACACCCTAGTTCGCGAATAAAATTTCGCAAGAGGCAAATATAAGACCTAAAGTACGTCATATTAGGGGGTGCCTGTTGCATGGCTCAGGGAAAGGCTACACCGCCACCGGAACCTGAGTCATGGAGATTTGGGGTCAATAAAGCCCATCCGGGAGAGACACCTTGGATTCTCAGCTTAAGCATATGACTTGGGTTGGGCGACTAAGGTAATAAGGAATCTCCCAAGGAGTGCATATCTGATCAAGGCGCCGAGGTACACGGTTGAGTCAAGAGTGCCAGGGACGTTTGAAGTGTACCTTGCCATTCTTGACAAGTCTTGGCTTATACTGCACTCGGCCTGAAGAAAACCCCACTTAGGGTGCAGTCTCGTAACCATAAGCCCTATAGGTAAAAGGGATAAGAGGCTGCGAAAACAACTGGTTGTTGTTAAGACTAGATGGGAGGATCTAACCTTGTATGGTAGAAGTACGCCTCCTTGAAGGGGCAACCAGGGGGAGATAAGGGCGGCACCCTCCATTAGGGAGCTGATAAGTGTCTTAAGACGCAAATGTCATGAGGATTTTTATTAGCAAGGGTATTAAGGCTTGTCATATTTGTGCAACAATCCTGAAGAGGAAATAATACAAAAGAAAAAGATAAGACGAGATCAATGGGTTTTCGCATGAAAGTGCGAAGACGTCCTGCGATTTCGTCGCAAGACGGCAATGTCATGGGGATTTATTTTCGCAAGAATATTTAAGCCTGTCATATTGTCGCAACATTCCTAAAGAGTCCATAATACAAAATAAAAAGTTAAGGCAAGATCAATAGGTTTTTGCATGAAAGTGCAAGGACGTCCTGCGATTTTGTCGCAATGACAAGAGGTGGCATAATAAGACCTTTAATTAGGAAGGCAAAATAAGACCACATGATAAAACAAAATATTTATAAGTATTCGTAACAGATTATTTTTTGCAAGAAAGATAATGAGAGGCAAGTATGGGAATCAATAAACAAGAAGCATTATCTTTCTCATCAGCAAAATACTAAAAGAAAAAATTGATTCCAAAGTTGGTTGAAGAATATTATTCGCAAAAGTGATAAAAGTAAGACAATTCAAGAAGATCAAACTAGATAAGAAGCTCAAGATTCAGTATTAATTCCAATAGCAGGAGATAACAGACGTTCTTCGCCAATGTTCTCATTATCGCAAGCCTCTCCTTCATTTCGGTTCTGATCTTCGTCTTGACTAGCACCTTGATTATCGCCATCAATTAATTCTTCAGGAGAGATTTCTTTCTCATTTTGATTAACACCAGTAGATGCTTCCTTAGAAGTAATTTCTTCCTCACCTTCCAAGAGATCATCCTATGCACCACTTTCATAATCATAATCACTATCAGCAGGACGAGGAACTTCATCATCATCTACTTCCAAAGGTTCAATTGATGTAGGAGGAAGAGATTTGGATAATAAAATATAATTTACAAGGACTTCAGCCCGGAGATGAACTTGACGAAGAGTGCTCTCTGATGATTCCTATCTTGAATATCCTTAAAATAAGCAAGATAATCAAGTCTTCTTTCTGCTCGATCGCGAGAACCAGTAAGGGCAGAGACGAGCAATGCATTTTCTTTGAGAATTTTGGAATATTTAGCCTCCAAAACAGAAATGGAGGAATGAAGATTCTTCTCAGACTCTGCGAAAAGTAGAATAAAAAGTTTCAATAAGATGAAGAATTCAGAAATATATGACAAAGAAAAGATAGTTAAGGCAGTCAAACTATTATGACTACCTTCCTTTTGCGAAATAAGGTGTTGAATCAAGGACAAACAACTATTATCCCAACGGTCCATTGCGTCATCAAATTTATCTCCAACTAAACCTTTAAGTCGAGACTGAAGATTTTTCTCTTTAGAAATAAGAAAGGCATTTTTCTTCGCAAGAGAAGAATAAGATTCTTCTAATTTGGAATATTGTTCTTTAAGTTGATTCGCCTTTACACTTAAAGCTATTCTACCTTGAATAAGTGTATCTATTTCAGCGATAGATGACTCTGTTACTTCTTTAAGTTCATTTCTCAAAGAGCGAAGAGATTGCTCTTGGTCATCACATACTTTCTGAAGAATTCTAAGTTGTGGCGAAGATATCGCCATCTTGTTTAAACAAGTTCACTTCTCTTGAGATAAGGTTTTATTCTCATCTGATAAAGTTTCCATCCCTAAATTAGCTTTAGTTAAAGAATAAGAAAGACGAGATACTTCATTACTTAATAAATCTTGTCTCTGAACTAATTGGGTATTTTCATTGGTAAGATTATTTATATGATAAAGAGAATATGAATAGAGGTTATCTAATTGGTTATATTGATCCATCAAAATTTCTTTATCAACACGGGCTTCTTAAATAGCAGATTAAAATTGATATCTCTCCATTATTCGTTTCTGGTTTAAGGCTTAACATGCGAAAGAGGGATTTAAAGGATAATTAAATATGGGAAGGATAAAACCATTAAAAAGGAAAATTGAAGACACAGATAAGAAAATCATACATATCAATTCATCATTCTTCTTGCGAAGATTGTCACGATCCAACAAAACATTCTGAAGATTTAGATTTTCGAGACGAAGAGCATTACACTCTTTTTCCAAAGCTGTCTGCGAAGCAGCTCTGTCAGAACCTAAATGCTTGCTCAGAATTTCGCAAACATTAGACTTGATAGGATCAATAGAAGACTTCTTGCCATCATCCAGGACTTCAGATAAAACTTTGAAAGCAATATCTATTCCTTCCACGGTTTCTTTCGAAATAGGAAGAGACTTAGGTAGAGAACTGACAGTGATAGAAGGTTGAGAAACATTCTCAATAGGAAGAGAAGAAGTTTCATTCACAGAAGGATCAACAAGGGGGGTTTCAATCATTGAAAAATCAGCTGAAGAAATGAAGTCTGAGGCAGTTTTTTCGCGAATTGGAGGTAAAGGTTTATCTTGCGAAGATATCGCAGGAGATTTAGAAGAGATAAGTAAGTGGAATGGAACAGAAGTTTGAACAGTTTTAAGGTGGCGAGATTTCTTGAGAGGTTTATTGACATCCTTATCACCCTGCGAATTACAATCCAGATAAGAAACAGAGGCAACAATATTGTTATTAGAAAAGGATAATATTTCTTACTACCTTCTCATTCGCAGACTTTCTTTTATGCGCAACAACCTTATGCTGCGGTTTAGGAATGTTAGGGTTCTGAACTGTAAATTTAGTGTTGGAGGCGCTTTTGCTGAAATAACAATAGTATGGGAATCACATAAACAACACCAAATAAGGCAGTAAACCAGATCAATTTCATCAAAACCCATAAAGAAGAAAAAAGAAAACTAACCTTGATGAATCCATGGAAAACACTAGCAGGAAGATTATTTCGAAGAAAATTACGAACGATGAAGATCTGCAGAAGAAATAGTATGAAGATGAAGAAGAACTTAAAAAGATTGAAGAAGAAAGAAGAAAAATTGCAATAACGGAATTTGTAGAAGAACGATGAAGTTGCAGAGAAAATAAAAAGAAAGAAAAAGAGAGTGAGAAAGAATATATATATATATATAGGGAATTTTCCCTCGAAAAGATAAACACGATTAATACGGAAAGATATAAGCGGTTACAAAAGACGTGTCAAGAAACAGATGGAAAAAAGAGTACGTGTAATAAATGTAGAATATGAAGAAATGAACAGCTGCGACATTTCTCATATCATCCTCTAATTCGCAGAAAAGATATGATAAGAGGAAAGATGTAGGATCAGAATCTCGCAACAATAATATCTTAGCGAAATTATCAACAACACAACACAATAGCGTCGCAGAACAATCTCAGAAATGATATAATAAACGACGTCAGCTAAAATCATGAGAAAGATGTGATGGTCCTGCGAAAATTAGAGAGTTTGCGAGATTAAGATTTGTAAGTTTGCGAGAATATCGCAAGTCATATCCGAAAATAAAGGACAGATTAGCTGTCATCCACTATGTATTTCCCTATAAATAGTCGTTCAGTTGTAAAGGAAAGGGAGAGATCTTTTTTTGAGTAAGAAACAAGTAAATAGGAGAGAGAAAGTCTAGAGCAGAGGTCATTCTTGATTCCTTTATCTTTCTTGTAAGAATATTCAAAGATTGATCAATAAAATTAAGAGTGTAAATCTAAAAATGAGTTGAGTAATAATGAAATCATATGAGGGGTGTACTGTAGGATTTTTTGCAACTACAGAAGTGGTTCATGACTTTCTGAAATATTTTGGGGAAGAAAAACAAGAGATCATTGTTACTCTAAAAAATCTTGATGCTGTGAAAACTGAGTTGGAAAAGGTTACTACTGACCTTGGTCTCATAAAGTCTTACATCAATGATCTTCACAAAGAGAATCTTCTCTCTAGAGATTCAATGGATGTTATCAATCACAATCTCAAAAACCCCATGACTCGTGAAGCTCCTGAACCGTCCATATGATCTTAGTTCGTGTTCGGAAGTTGTACTGGAGTCTGTTTTCCTTTAGCTTGTTGATTTACTTATGTTGCCTAGTATGTCTTCTTTTTGGTTTAGTTGGAAGAATAACTAGTGCTTGAATAGCAATGATTGTGACTACACATAGCTATTATTTTTCATCTTCTTGCTCCTTTTTAGGTTTTTGGTTTAAAATTCTAAAAATATTTGGAGGATGATGTTTTTGCAGTATTTAATCTTTATGATTTGTTATATTACAACTTGTTATTGGATATTGGTGTTTACGTCTGTGAACTATGTTTGTCCCATATCTTGTCAAAAGTAAAGTCGTTTGTGATCGATATTCTTGTATTAGTTAAAGAATGAATGGACTTTTGACAATTACAAAAGTTAAGCCTGTATTGTCAATCTTTGATGGAAGATAGGTTAAAATCTTTTGTTTGCAAGGATTATGTCTATTGAATGTCGTTATGCGAATAGTGATGGAAGATAGAATGAATCCTTGTGTATTCCACAGTATTTATCTTTACTGATCCATATTTTATGAAATACTGTGAGGCTTCGTAATGTGTCTTATGTTGAGCACTAAACAACCAAGTTGATTATTTTTGATTGGCTTTGTTGGTGTTCCGTAAGGTACTATATGTCGAGCATTATGAACTAAATTAATCATCTTGTTTGGTTATTTAGTTATTACTCCATAAGTTTTTCTTGTGTTGGGTATTTGAACGGTTAAGCTAATCATTCCTTATGTTTAAACTTAGTCGTAGCTCCGTAAGTTTACTTATGTTGAGCGCAATCAATTAAATTGATCACTTTTTGTGTTTAATTTGATTGCATATTCCGATTAAATTAATCATGAGTTCACTTGTGATTAATTTGATTGAGTTTTGGATATAAAAATCATTCTTATGGTTTTGGTGTCCAATAAAGAATTCTTCTTGTCTTTTGAAATTAAGGTCGCTCGTTTGTTGTTCTCTCGGGAATGACATCAAACGGGGGAGAGTTCTTTTGAACTTGTGCTTAATGGTCATATCTTGAGGGGTGTGCGGCTGTGGAATTTTAGAGGGGTTATCTTGTATCTTTAAAACCCTTGATGAATGCATTTAGCTTCGGCTTTATGATTGCATCTAAATTAGTTGATATGTATTTTTTATTTTGGTCATGAAATGTCACTTACGGAAATTTCATTATGATCCCGTTCTTGTACCTTTGTCAATTTTATTGACAAAAAGGGGGAGAATTAATATGTAGTTCACACTACAAATACATATGGTTTTCGGATCATTGTGTAAGGGGGAGTGGTTTCCATGTGAGATGGAGTATTGACTAAGGGGGAGTGATACATATCACCATACTGTTATTGTTGAGGTTGTGATACAATTGAACTTTGACACTGTGTAATAATATTATGACACTGTATAACAATGATCGAGAATTATGTTTTCTCATTGTTATAGCTAAGGATCTTCAACAACGGTGATGCTAAACTTACAACCTTTGGGATCATTGGAGTACTTGGAAATGACGAATATTTCGAGGAACGTTGAAGATTAGACATGTGGAATAGGATCTACTAAAGTTTCATTATCTTTTTTGTATTCCATATATATTGATTGTTTTGTCACTAAAATTGACAAAGGGGGAGATTGTTAGAGCATTGCTCGGTCGAACTCACATGCGTTGCTATGTCAAGCATGTTTGTCAATGTTAGTGATCAAAACTATAAGTCTTGATTTCTAGTCTACTATAGCTAAGTCTCAAACTAGGATAGAAAGTGTAGTTGAGCTCAAGGACTTCATGGCGATTCATCATACAAGAAGAAGAACTACTCAAGGAACCGGTGGAACTTCTCCACAAAAAGGTATTGAAGACTTGAACTTATCTATCACTCAAAAGTCTATCTATTCTATCTCCTACTTCTTGAGACAAAAAGTCGTATGCTATATATAGACTTTGATTATACACAGTTGTTATTTCGATCCGAGTATACCTCGCCTATGTATATCTCGAAATATGTGTTGGTAAGCTTTTCGCTTCGACCAAGTTTATCTTTACCTAGTGACGAAAGTCATGATATGTTTCAATCACTTTGAAAGGAAGGAGAAGAACCTGTAAGCAGGATGTCATCAACATAAACAGAACTATTGTAATTTGAGAACCATCCTTATGAACAAATAAAAAAACATCTGATGTTGAGTTGCAAAGTGAAGTGACTTTAAGGCATTGCTGAGCTTTTCAATGATGCCCTAAGTGTCTGCTTCAGACCATAGATAGCTTTGTGGAGTAAGCATACATGATGAGGCCAAGTTGGATCAACAAAACCAGGTGGTTGTATCATATACACCTCTTCTTGAAAATACCCATGCAAAAAAGAATTATTAACATCAAGTTGATGAATCTTACAGTGAAATTAAACTGCCATGGACAATATTATTCTGATGGTAGTAGGCTTAGCTACAAGACTAAATGTTTCTTCATACTCAAGTCCTGGATGTTGATGATAGCCTTTAGCTACCAATCTGGCCTTGTGTCTGTCTATACTTATGAAAAAGCTGGGGTCTAACAATACCACCCAATATTTCGCTTAGCAATCTGTATGGACTAACTCCGAAATACTTTGCTAGAGAATCAACTAGACAGTCAGACTCAATCTAGATAAAAAGTATCTCAAGGAGTTATTATCTCAATCTCTCGATTTGATCTTTACTCAAGAAAATAGAAATCTGCGAGTCTTTATCAAAGAGAGATAACTTGGACGGTACCAAAGACTAATGTCCAAGGATCAATCAACTACAATCAACAACTAAAGGTTAGATTAGAGAAGTTGATTATCTTAACGCACAACCTGTATTATTTATATTATATAAAATATAATACGAAAAAGAAATAACACAGACACCAGAAGTTTTGTTAACGAGGAAACCGCAAATGCAGAAAAACCCTGGGACCTAGTCCAGATTGAATACACACTGTATTAAGCCGCTACAGACACTAGCCTACTGCAAACTAACTTCAGACTGATCTATAGTTGAACCCCTACCAATCTCCCACTGATACAAGGTACAGTTGTAATCCTACGCCTCTGATCCCAGCAGGACACTGCGTACTTGATTCCCTTAGATGATCTCACCCACAACTAAGAGTTGCTGCAACCCAAAATCACAGACTTGGTAATAAACGAATCTGTCTCACACAGAAAAGTATACCAAAAGGATAAATTTGTCTCCCACAGATAAACCCTAGGTTTTGTTTCGTCTTTAGATATAAAATCAAGGTAACAGGAACCAATTGACAATCCGGACTTATATTCCTGAAGAACAGCCTAGATTAATCAATCACCTCTCTACAATCCTTCCTGACTACACAAGTGGATTGACGAGGAATCACAAACAATGAGACGAAGATGTTTGTGACTTCTTTATCTTGCCTATCGGAGAACTCTCACGATCTCAAGCCAATCAATCGATTGTGCTCGTACGATAGAAGATGCAAGATCAGATCACACAACTACGATAAAAGTAGTATCGGTCTGGCTTCACAATCCCAATGAAGTCTTTAAGTCGTTAACTCGAGTTTAGAGAATAAACTCAAGAGTTAATGGAGATCGACTCTAGCGAGATCACTAGTAGGACACACACGTGTGGGGATTAGGTTTGGTCAATGCTAGATGTCACCTTTATATAACCTTCAAATCAGGGTTTTGCCTTAGGTACAAAGAAAACTCTATTCGCCGTTAGATGAAATCCTGATTTAGATTCATGCCAATATTTCTCAACCGTTAGATCGAAAGACATAGCTTGTCACACACACTTGGGTACACGTTTACTGGGTTTGAGAAAACCATGTCCAAACGAGTACACGTATGTTGGTTCAACAAGATAACCAAAAAGGTCAACCATATGAGCATCTCATATTAATTATGTTCTTCTTCACCATAACTAGTTCAATTGACTCAAATGAACTAGTTAAGAGTTTTTCAATTGCTATGAGATCTTATGTAACTACACAAGACACAATTGAAACAAAGATGATTCGATTCGATTAGAATTGTCTCATGAACATTATAGCCACGGTTTGCATAAATCATTCCTTAGTAATTAATGTTTCATGTTCGGAGCACATCTTTAGATTTTAACCTCTTAAGCTCACAAACAAGTTCGCGGACTTAAGCTAATCGGTTGATTTTTTCACACTCAGCAGAAATTCTCGGGTCGAGAACTTCCGCCAGTTCGCGGACTTAGCACACAAACGAGTTTTGGAAATCCCAGCAGAAATTCTCGGTCGAGAACTTCCGTCAGTTCGCGGACTGGGTTCGCAGACTTGGCAAGCCAATTTCACAAACCTACCGATTTCTATTGATTAACAAAGTTCGAGAACTTCGGTTCAAGGAATACATGGTTATATAATCTAAACTCTCATTTCAATCATTGAAACATTCTCAGAGGGCGATATTCAGTCTGAATAACAACAAACCTTTCTCGTCAAAGCAATTTCTAGAGTGATTGAAACTTTCATGACATTCGTCACTAGGTGAAGATAAAGCTTATCAAAGCGAAACGCTTTACCAACACATGATTTCAAGTAAAAGATAAGCAATGAATACTCAGCTTGAAATATCAAGTGTATATGATCTAGTCTATATAGCATACGACTTTTGTCTTATAAGAAGTAGGAGAAGAATAGATAGACTTTCGAGTGATAGATAAGTTCAAGTCTTCACATACCTTTTTGTTGATGAAGTTCCACTGTTCTTTGGTGTAGATCTTCGTCGTTGTCGTTGAATCACCATGAAGTCTTTAAGCTCAACTACATTTTTCCTATCCTAGTCCCAGACTTAGCTAATAGGCTAGAAATCAAGACTTTATAGTTTCGATCACTAACATTGACAAACATGCTTGATATAGCAACGCATGCGAGGTTGACCAAGCTATACTATAACAACTTCCATCTGCATTGTATTTGATCCTAAATACCCACTTGCAGTCAATAAGATTTTGAGAAGCTTCAGGTGGAACTAAAGACCAAGTTCCAGCTTGCATCAAAGCATTATATTCATTAACTGAAGAGACTCTCCAAACCCTCTCTTTATGTGCAACGACTATGAGTTTAGGTATACTTAGTTGCAAAATAAGATTTAGGAGTATATGTTAGAGCATCGCTCGGTCGAACTCTCATGCGTTGCTATCTCTAGCATGTTTGTCAATGTTAGTGATCAAAACTATAAGTCCTGATTTCTAGTCTACTATATCTAAGTCTCGGACTATGATAGAAAGTGTATTTTAGATCAAGGACTTCATGGTGATTCATCATACAAGAATAAGAACTACTCAAGGAACCGGTGGAACTTCTCGACAAAAAGGTATGTGAAGACTTGAACTTATCTATCACTCAAAAGTATATCTATTCTATCTCCTACTTCTTGAGACAAAAAGTCGTATGCTATATATAGACTTTGATTATACACAGTTGGTATTTCGAGCCGAGTATACCTCGCCTATCTATATCTCGAAATATGTGTTGGTAAGCTTTTATCTTCTACCAAGTTTATCTTTACCTAGTGACGAAAGTCATGATATGTTTCAATCACTTTGAAAATTGCTTTGAGGAGAAATGGTGTAACAACTATGTAACTTCCTCTAAGAATGTTTCAATGATTGGAATGAGAATTTAGATTACATAACCAATGGTGGACATAAGCATTGTTGTGGAAACACATTTATGTATAAGTCCTATTCCTTGAACCAAAGTTTGCGAACTTTGTTGTTCAAGAGAATCGGAAGAACGGCGTGAGCCAAGTATGCAAACTCAGTCGGCGAACTGCCGAAGTTCTCAAACCCGTGAAGCTAAGTACGCGAACCGGCAAAGTTCTCATCCCGAGAATTTCTGCTGGAGTTTGTAAACTCTGCCCGGTAACTTAAGTCCGCGAACCAAGTCTGCGAACTTAAGAAGGTTATATATCTGAAGATGATTTTTGAACATAAACTTTAAAATACTAAGGGATGCAGTTTGCAAACCGTGGCTATAAAAGTTCATGAACCGATTCAAGTGAATCAAATCATCTTTGCTTCAATTGTGTCTTGTGTAGTTACATAAGAATTCCTTGCAATTGAACAACTCTCTAACTAGTTCATTTGAGTCATGTGAACTAGTTATGGTGAAGAAGAACATGGTTGATATGAAATTCTCATATGGCTAACCTTTCGTTTAACTATTGTTGAACCAACAAGTGCATACGTTTGGGTACGATTAACAAACCTAGAAGCGTGCATTTCAACTGTGTGTAACAAGCTAAGTTTTCGATCTAACGGTTGAGAAATATTAGATTGAATCTAAATCAGGTTTTCATCTAACGGTGGATATTGATTGCTTTGTTACCAAGGTAACTTAATGGCAAACCTTGATTTGAAAGACTATATAAGGGGACATCTAGCGTCAATGCAAAACTAATGCCCACACCTTACCTGTGATACTAGTTTACGTGCTAGAGTCGTTTTTCCTTTAACCTTTGGTTTTCTTCTTTTAACACAGGTTAACGACTTAAAGACTTCATTGGGATTGTGAACCCATACCGATACTACTTTATTGTAGTTGTGTGATCTGATCTTGCATCTTCTATCGTACGAGTATAATCATATTTATTGGCTTGAGATTGATATCTCCGATAGGAAAGATATAAAAAGTAATCACAAACATCTTCGTCTCATTGTTTGTGATTCCGCAACATCTTGTTTCTCTACCATACTATTAAGATTGTTGTGAGGTGATTGATAACTCTAGGCCGTTCTTCGGGAATATAAGACCGGATTATCAATTGGTTCCATTTCACCTTGATTACTATCAAAAGACGGAACAAAACCTTTTAGGGTTTATCTGTGGGAGACAGATTAATCCTTCGATAGACTTGTCTGTGTGAGATAGATTTGTTTATCATCAAGTCTTCGACTTTGGGTCGTAGAAATTCTTATTTTTTGGTGAGATCAGCTAAGGGAATCAAGTGCGCAATATCATGTTGGGATCAGAGGCGTAGGGAGTACAACTGTACCTTGGATCAGTGGGAGACTGATTGGGGTTCAACTACAGTCCAGTCCGAAATTAGCTTGGAGTAGGATAGTGTCTGTAGCGGCTTAATACAATGTGTGTTCAGTCTGGACTAATTCTCGGGGTTTTTCTGCATTTGCGGTTTCCTCGCTAACAAAATTTCTGGTGTCTGTGTTATTTGAATTTACGCATTATATTGTTTTATCTTTATAATTGAAATAATACAAGTTATGTTTTAGATCATCAATTAGAGTAATCCAAACTTTGGTTGTTGATTGTCATTGATTGATCCTCGGATATTGGTCTTTGGTACCATCCGAGTTATTCCTTGTATTTGAGTAGAACTCGCAGTTCCTGCTTGAGTAAATAAAACCAAGAGAGAGATATAAACTCGTTGATATACTTTTAATTGACTGAGTCTTGTTGATTCTCTTAAAATTATATTCGAGTTTGTCCATACAGATTGCTAAGCGAAATATTGGGTGGTGTTGCCCCCGCTTTTTCAGTATAAATACCCCTCTTACCCATAATAACCATAGAATGATCATTCTTAGTAATAGGCACTTTAACTGAAAAACAAGGAGCAGGTTTGGAAAGTTCTGGAATAGTCAGAGAAGTTGAAGAGGAAGAAACAATAACAGATGTGGGAATAGAAGATGCAGAAGAGGATGGAGAGATGGAAGTAGTAAGCTCAGTGTAAAGAAGTATGATTTATTTAAAGATACATGTATATGTGTATATATATATATATTTATTTAAAGATACATGTATATATATATGGTACCTGAAGACGGATTAAAACATATATAGCCTTTGTGGTTAAGACTGTATCCTAGAAAAATGCAATGTTTGCTTCTAGGTTCTGATTTATTAGATGTATAAGGCTTTAACCAAGGAAAACAAGAGCAACCAAAGATTTTGAGAAAGTTATAATATGGTTTTATGTGAAAGAGCATTTCAAAAGGAGTCAAAAAATAAATGGATCTTGTTGGAAGTCTATTTATGAGATATTTGTTGTTTGAAGCGCTTCAACTAAAAATTCATTTGGTAAACCAGATTGGAATAAAAGAACTCTTGTTATGCCTAGAAGATGTTTATGCTTAACCTCAAAAAAACCATTTGTTCAGGTGTATGGGCGCAAGAAACTTCATGTGTAATACCATTAGTTGCACAATATTCTTGAAGAAATGTGTTTAAGAACTCTCCACCATTGTCAGTCCTTATAGTTATGACAGAATGAGAAAGTAATTTCCCTATTATAGTAACAAAGGAACTAAATGAAGTTTTAAAACCAGCTTTAGAGATTAATGAAATAACCCGCAATACTTGGTATATTCATCAACAGTATTTGCATAGTACAAATTTCCATATAATGATGCAACATGACAAGGACCCCACAAGTCCATGTGCAACAATTGTAGAGGTTTCTGAGCTTCAGTACTAGACATTTGAAATGTAAGCTTTTGTGACCTACATAATTTGCGTTCATTACAATGAAATGGCTTATTGGTCACATTATTCAAATGAAAAACAGTACATATTTTTTGAAGTGCTTGGAAAGAAGGGTGGCCAAATCTTCTATGAATAATAGCACTGTCAGTGATGGATGAAAGAGCTTATGGAGAGGATATGAAGGTGATTGGATATGTACTGTTGAAAGAAATTTTTTCTCCAGTTAGTACATGTCAACATGTACTGATGGATAAATATGATAAATACATGTTATTTTTATGTTATATATCAATATGCACTGGGTAAACCCCTTTTATCGGTATGTACTAGTTAAACCCCTAGTACATATTGACATGTACAGATGGAAATTTGTGTTTTCTGATGTATAAATACGAACAATACATATTGACAGTATATTCATTATGTACATAACATAGTGCATGATGTTCAGATAAAAGATGGAGATAATGTAGTGCAAGATATTCCATTATAGCCAAATCAGCCCGTGGGTATCAAAACACTGTCTCGTTTCCTATCAATATGTACTATGGAAAACCCTTACATGCCAATATGTACTGTAAAAAACCAATTTCACTTTTATGCTTGAATAAGAATCAGTACATATTGACATGTGCAAATGGAAAATTGTGTTTTCTGATGTTTGAATACCAACATTACATATTGACAATATCTTCATTATGTAGATAATGTAGTGCATGATGTTCAAGTGAAAGATGGAGATAATGTAGTACAGGATGTTCCATTATAGCCGAATCATCCGGTGGGTATCAAAACACTGTCTCATTTCCTATCAATATGTAATATGGAAAACCTAGTACATGCCAATATGTACTGTAAAAACCAATTGAGTATAAAACCCATATTTATGTTTGAATATGACAAACTGAGTTTAAAGTTTGAGTATAAAATTTGTATGAATCACAAATTTAGTTTAAAGTCAAGCCAACAAGGGATGAAGTCTGGTAACAGTAACTTGCTTGTAGGTTTGAGAAACTACAGTTCTTCTTATTCATTTAATATAATATTTACAAAATTTTTTCTTAGGTATAATGTTGCGGCATTTCTCCATAGGCTTTTTGATAAATAGCTCACTTATTATTTTTCAAATATACATTTTTGTTCTTTTGAAGTGCAAGATGGATTCTATCTCTCCAACATTTTCGGTCCTTGCTATTTCAGGAAGTTCGAGTGCGGTTCGCAGGTTCACTCCAGATGAGTATGAGTTGCTTAATGTAAGGAAGCATGTAAGGCATAGCTCTATCCTTTATTTAGCAGCAGAATGTGGTGCATTACTTCTTGGAGACTTGGTACTCTGTTTTCTGGAAAAGCAAGTCCAAGCTTTTTACTTAGATGCCCATGTACTTAATGCACAAAGATGGAGACACGATGTTCGTGGATGTTGTTGTAGATTTCTTGTGCATTATGATCATGACCAGTTTGTAATGGTTTATGATCAATATTCTTCTCAACGAAAAATGTCGACTTATGTACTGACTGTTTACCTAGTAGACATAGATACGTATTGTAGACATAGATATGTACTGGAGCATTTTGTTTTGCTGGAAAAAGTTGCAAGTAATACAATTGGTATAAAACCTTAAATATAGGCATTATATATTTGCATGTGCTATAAAACCTTGCAGAACTTAAACTCATAACTTATTTTATTACAAAAGGGTCTGCAGAAAAAATTTATTGTGCTTCGGTTCTTCTTATAGTACTGCTACATACTAATTGTATGAACTTAATATAAAAATACTCTACTGGCGGTACATATCTTCATGTAGTATAAAATCTGGCTAATAACATAACTTAGCCAATTTTAGTATTGATATGTGTCGGGTGGTGACCCAGTACATATCAACATGTACTGGGTATAGACACTTCAAATCGATGAGATAATCCTCCGCATCTTTCTCATCCTTGATGCCTGCAAGAAACCGGGATAAGGAGTCCTTTGCCCGTATAATCATACAATACATATTGATATGTACTGGGTGAAACCCTAGTACATGTCGATATGTACCGAGTATATAAGACTCTTCAAGTTGATTTCTCCGGTCTCTTTCTCTCATCCTTGATTCCTGCAAGTCCTCTAACCTCAATGACTTTTCTGCTGCATTGTCATTGGCCATAGCTGCAGCTATTATTTCTTATTTGAATTTGAGCTTTTTCTCAGACACCGTACTTTAAAACCTGGTATACATAAGAAAATTTTGTAAGAAACATATATAACTTAGCGAAATTTAGTACATATTGAGCAAGAACCGAGTACAGATCGATATGTACTAAGCGAAAACGCAGTACATATCAATATGTACCGAGTAAAAACAAAGTGCATATGTATATATACTGAGTATCATACTCTTCAGTTTTATGAGTATCATACTCACAAAATTTAGTATGATACTCAGTATATGACATAACAAACTACATATGTATATATACTGAGTATCATACTCTTCAGTTTAAATGCGCGCATTTGTCAGTCTTAGAGAAACTTTTGAATCTTTTAGAGGGAGAGAGTACTACCTTGGGCCTTGGCTTCCATTCCTGATTTTCCTTTCTCTTCTACAGCTGTATTATCCCATAGATGATCTTCATGCCTACCAGTATATATATGTTCAATATAAGTTTCAAAATCAACAGAAGTTTCAAAATCAAAATAGAAAATCGGAACCCGATAAATTTCTACGGAGATCAAACACAGTGCGTATGCACATGTAGTGAAGATAACAAGTACTGAAAACCTAGTATATACTGATACGTACTATGTGAATACCTAGTACATATTGATATGTACTGTGTGAAAACCTAGTAGATGTCATAGTACCAATACAAATGTACTGCAAAAAAACTAGAATTGAAAATTTACAAACCCCAATACATATGTGTTCCAAACAAGAATTGTTATTAGAATGCTTCAGGAGATATTTCTATTACATGCCCACTATGCCGGCAGCAACAAGAAAAACTATTTATTCTCATTTTTATTAAAAATTATATAATGTTCATCAATTATCCCACAACACGATACATCATTCTTCACCTGAAAATGGTGGTAAAGGTATTTCTGCTCTTATAAACACATACTATAAGGGTTTATCCAATAGATATTTATAAGTATTGCATCAATATGTACTTAATGAAAACCTACTACATACTAGTAAAAACCTAGTATTTATCAGAAATACTAGTAGTACATATTGATATGTAATAGTGAAAATCTAGTACATATTCATATGTAAGGAGTGAAAACCTAGTACAGACATATACGGTTGGAAACTTAGCAGATATCACACATTTGATAACGAAGAAACCCAATTACTACTAATATCCCTTATACATTTGATTTTTCGCAGTATATATCAATATAAAGTAATTGGGCCAAAGAAATCTTAATCAAACACAAAACCTGCTTGCTGACACAGTGAAACTAAAGAATGGGAATCAGACCTGATATGGCTGGAGTTAAGATCCCATCTCTAATAACATGATACAAAAGGAGACGTGCCCAAGTCTCCGTAGACCACTCCAAGACTCTGAAATGCTACTTTCAATACCACTAGTAATGAAAATTTCTGCACAAACATAAAAATAACAACACATCAACACTCAATCCAAGTACCGAACTCCCAATTCTCAATCTACAACTAGTCTGCATCTTAATCTATTGATCAAAATACAAGGACACTGTAATACCAACTCCGGATCAATCAAAATTTGGTTTAGTTAGACAAGTAACTGGATTTAAAGTGTCCATAAATGATCAATTAGAAATATACAGAGGTTAATAAAGAACAACAATAAGAAAATAAGGGGATGGGTGGGGGTACAAATGAGATCTTTCTTTCTGTACATGTTCTTGAGATTTCCAGTTTCTTCTTTCATTCGGGTTACCCTAAAACATTAAATCCTAATATTATCTATCTACTAATTTATCTAAAGTCTAAAACCTATCCTAATTATTATTCTACAAGATATGCATGAAAAACACCGACAAATCAAAAGCTACCCCAACTCAGTACACAAAGAAGAATCAAAATTAAAACTAGTGAACCCTAAAACTCCACTGAAAGATATCAATTCATAAAGCAAACACCAAAAATATCAAAATTTTCATAAAGTTAGATATATTCAAATTTCAAAATAAAAACCTAAAAATGAAATTATCTAATCAGTCTTATAAGCAAGTATTATATCCTCACTAACATATTTACATTCATCTCCGATTATGAATTTCATTTGTTAACTAAGAATGAAACTAAAAAATATTAATAAATTAATTAAAACCAAAAATAGATAAAATTAATTAAAAAAAATTGAAAATCAAACTAACCGAAACAGAAAGTACAGTAACCATCAATTTAATCGGCTGAATCATATTGTTTGAATAGACAAGCTTCGTCTTCCAACATTAAACATCGAAATCCAGATGAATAGGAAGAATAAAATTTTTAGAAAAGCCCAAAAATGATGCATCTATATCTTTTTTCTTGTTTTCTTTGACCGATTCATTATCGAATCTTCTTTGTCTTCACTATCACTTGCTTCTTCTCTTCTTTCCTCCATCACAAAGATTCACTCGAGAGAAAAAAATAAAAATCTCCGCCAAAACTTAGATCTAGAAGTAGAAACTGGAAAAATGGAATTTTGGGCGTATTGGGAATTTCGAAAATACACCTTCGATGATCTGCACGTGCTCTGGACTTGGGAATAAATTTTCTGGTCCAAAAACATGTTTTTGGACCAGCGAATAATTTTTCTCTGGAGCTGAACTACACAGTAATCGGTTCTCCTAATATTGGATTAACCAGTAATTCCTACTTGTTTTAACCGACCCGAGTCTTCATCTTCTTAACGCGACAGTTGAAGAACATTGTTTTTTCAGAAAACAATGATTTTCCGTTTAGAGTCCGATTTTTTGTAATAAATTTGAACTGGAAATATGTTTGTTTGATTATATACGAAGGAACTACAAGATCAATTTGTTTAATCATGTTGATTTAAATCTCGATTTGATGAAATTCTGATTGATTTTAATTTTTTTGCACAAACATTGTGACGGACAGCATTGGTTGTTCTTCACCACACAGGACTCCTCCCTTTATACGTCGTCCAAATATTAGCAACTTTTCCCCTAGAATGATTTCCCTACCAGAAGTACCTTTTTTGTGCATGTGTGATGCATATATGTGCATATCAGACACCACCACCATTGAATACGACCGTCAACACTAGAAACCACCAAAAAATGAATACCAACTATTGATTTATGCAGTGGACCATCGAATTTATGTATCCTTTAGTTTTAAATGTTAAGATACACTACTGTTATTTGATAGTGGATTAGTACACCAGCAAGAAAGTAAAAGATAGAAGTTGAGATCAAAAGGGAAGCACATGATACTCTTAAGTGAGAAAAAGGCGATCATCATCACGGAAGAAAATGTTAAGATACACTACTGTTATAAATCAGTTAATCAATTTTCATACTGTTCCCAAAGTGGTGGTGGTGTTCGCGGAAAATGGACTATCATCAAACAAGGTAATCAAGCCACTCAAATGAAAAGGTTTAGAAGCCATCGGGCTCACATCCCCACCACATGATACCATTCAATAAGATTGAAGTTCATATAGGTGTTTGTTTCGGTTATTTATTATCGTTTTGGATGTAACTGAAATTGACTACAGAATACAAAATGGTTTATAAATTGCTTAGAAGTGGAGCAGGAATGATGCATAAACCCTCAAAATCATTGTTGTGTTGAGTTTCACACACGATCACCGGATTTCGATTGAATCTAGTATTTATAATTTCATGATCATTCATTTTGAGTGGTTTTTATTGTTGATGGTGGTGCCAAGAGAAGGTATTCAATGGTGATGGTGATTGATGCCCGCCCACACATATGCGTTGCACATGTACAATAAAGGGTATTTCTGGCAGAAATATAATTTTAGGGGGAAAATTGCTAATATTAATAATTTAGAGGGAAAACTCAAAAACTCCCAGACAAAAATCCCAAAAGTACACCGTGTGAGCATCCCTCGACCAAAAAATACCCTTCGAGGTAGGGCTGTTCATGGTCGGTTTTGGTTCGGTTTCTAGCCAAACCAAAACCGAAACCAATATTATTGGTTTCTAAAAATCTAAACCAAACCAATCCATTAACCATTGGTTCGGTTTCCAAATGGTTCCAGTTGGTTTCGGTTTGTCCCAGTGGTTTTTGGTTAACCAATAATTATGTCAAACCGAAAAAAAATACACAAATTTACAGATAAAAAAATCGTAGTTGCCGATAGTATTGGTTTACACAAATATACAGACAAAAAAAATCAAGAATAGTTAAAGCTTACTCTAATTCTAGAGATCAAATGAAGATATATAATATATCTTAATTTAGATATTGACAAATAAAAAAGAAGGAAGACGGGAAGAAAAAAGTCGAGTAACAGCAGCTGTAGTTGGGGGTGGAGAAGGGAGGCGACTGAGAGAAGGAGAAAGAGAAAGAGGGAGAGTATCATAATGAAATATTAGATTTAGGGTTTCTAAATCGACGGTAGAAATTAAGTTTAAAAATTAATCGGTTCCCCAATGGTTTTTGGTTCGGTTTTCAGGTCAAACCAAAACCAAACCAGTAATGTCGGTTTTTCAACATTTTTTACCAAACCAATCCAAATCTAAATGGTTTGGTTCGGTTTCTTGCTTATTGGTCTGGTTCGGTCGGTTTCCAACGGTTAACCGACACCATGTTCATCCCTACTTCGAGGTTTCGTATTTGTTTGACTGGGGACGACGTAATCGGGTGGGGCCAGTCAAGGAAGCAATCTAAAACTAAAGTAGTTCTTTTGTCTCTGTTTGGTCAGTCTTTATTAAAGTCTTTAAAGAGGTCCCAGTCCTAGGAAACAAGAAAAAGAAATCCTCCTTTTTCTTTTTGTACCACCACACCAGACTCCAAAGTTGCCTCCTTCTATTCTGAATCTGAGTCGGAGAAGAATTTCAAGAACAATCTGTTTCTTGTTTCAAACACCAGAAATCTAATGATTTGAAGATTCAGAAAATACTTTCATTCGTTCTCAACAGAACTCCTCTCTTATGCAAATATCTAGAACAGTTCTAGAAACTTATTAACTTAAATCTTCTTTCTGCTCTCCTAAACAGTCTTCATGGAAAAGCAATTAGCATCCGGATCAGCACCAGCAGCTGAGACAAGTGAAAGACAACGTCCACCGGTTCCAATGGCAGCACCTTGGCTTATTTTTCCACATGGAGAAGGTAGGAAATTTCAAAGTTTCTATAACCTTGTGAACCTAATTATAGAAATTGCATCAAGTCTATACCGGAGATGCGAGGAAAAGCTTATTTTCATAAAACTTGTCATCAAGGATGGCTAATTGTTATTGGTAATGTTGATAATACTCATCAATATTCTGTGGCTAACTCAAATTTAGATAATTGTTTCTTGTGGAATCCTGTATCATCCGAAACTATTCAATTACCTAACCTCGATCGTCAGTCTTTTAGTACCGAATCAAAAAAATACTTTATGTTCGACTTAGTATTATCCTCACCGCCTATTACATGTACTTATAATTCTGACACTGATGGCTGCACAGTATTCATCATTTTTAAAGGTATGAGTGATTTAGGTGTTAGTCAAGATAAGCACATTCTAGTTTTCTATAGACCAGGGGACAAACAATGGAGAACAGTAGAATTGGATATCCAGAGAGACCGGAGAGACGATCATTCAAAATGTATCGATTCTCTGCTTTGCTTTCAAGGTAAGTTATATGCATTCAGTTTTGAAAATTGGGTTATAGAGATCGAAATACGAAAATTATGGCATCATGTTGTCATCAGTAAAAACCCAATTTCTTAGAAAATTCAAGGTAGAGGAAGCCGATTTACCACTAATAGGCGGAGGAGAGGAGATGGACTTCGGTCTTTACATGGAAGATTGGCTTGAATCTGGTAATGAAATCTTCAAAGTTTATTTAAATTGCAGCCCAAGAGGTTTTAGAAAAGTTGCCTCGACACGTATCTTCAAGTTGGATTTCTCATCAATGACTTGGGTTTTGTTGAAGTCTTTGGGTGATCATGTTCTCTTTATGTGCACAAACAAGGAGGCGGTAGACTTGTACTCTAGTAAGTGTTATTCAACGTCAAGTGCATCTTGCTCAGTAGCTGATATGGGACTGGAAAGAGGTTGTTTGTTCTATACACTACCTGAAGATCAAACCTTGTATGTATATGAAGTAGAAGATAGTGGTACTACCACTATCTTGCCGTGTTTGCACCTTCCAACGCCATGGTTTCAACCTACTTGGATGATGATGCCCACCACAGTGGACAGGTAAATACAGCATCAATGCAGCCACAAGTACATTATGATGATTACGATATGGTCTTATAGTAATGGATTTTTTTTTTTTTTTGATTGTTGGCAGGCATGTTCCTGGAAAAAGGATAAGCATACCAGATCTTCTAGTAAGCCAGGATACAACGGCAACCAGTATAGGAAAGGAGAATATGAGCAGGCTAAATGATACAGTAGGAGAATTAGAAGCGGTAAAACAGTGGGATTTTCTTAATGATTATGACAGTACAGAGGAGATAGCGAGCTTTCTCCATCCAGTGGATTACGTTCATTTTCGTATAGCCTGTAAACAGAATTCAATATTTTTCCCTGCATTGAACCAAATATCGGCTTCTACGAGGACCACAGCAACTACATATTTATCTCCATGGCTGATTTGTAGTCGTTTATTTCCCAGATTTAATCTTGCCTTTTTGTTCTAAAGGTCTAAAATTTCATCGTTTTTCTCGGCCATTTGGATTTACCGATCGAAAACTGTCGAATTTCAAATTTTGATATGGTCCTTATTAGGAGTCCACTTTTTTTTCTATTGTCAGATTATGTGAAAGTCATCGACTCAGCATCATTTTAAAATTTTTTGAATCTGATTTATCAAGGAATCACCTGATGGAGTGCAGGGCGCACTGTCCGGATGAAGTGGAAGCGCAGGATACTCTAGAAGCATTACATTGGACCAAAATAAAATCTACTTCTCTAGATTACAAGACCAAAATATAATCTGATTCAGGTTCCTATTTTTCTCTTACTGTAAAAATGTTGAGCTGGGCACCAAGGTAAAAACTCTTATTATGTTGGTTCCTGTGTGTTTCTTCATATATATTCTTGAGCCTAGCCGGTCTGCCAATGGATCAGAACCTCTACATTATAACTTCTGAAAGTCTTGAAGTCTTATTTTCTATGATTATCATTTAAAACTATGGGTTGCTGTGAACCTTACAATATACACGTTAATCATGTCAGTCCCATGTGGGATTAATGTTCAAAATGGAATGCGGTAGGACCAAAAGAGCTGCAAGAAAAATGAAGAGGAAGTTTGAAACAGTGGTCTACTTGTTGCAGATTCACTTGTGTAGGACACTCTTCTTTGATTGCTTTTGCTTCTTATAAGATTGGTGCTGCAATGGAATAGAATGTATAATGTGAGTACGCTAAAGATTATACTGTAATGAAAAAATGAAAAGAAAATCCTTCAGAGTCGAATCCGTATTACCTTCTGTTTTTCCAAGGCCTCCATATCTGTCCTCTCCTTCCAGCTGCTCTTCCGCAATTTTATAGGACGATTTCCGACATACTTGCATGCAAAATTGTGTCAGATTCAAGGATAAAAGCTGGGTGAACAATAAGTCTTAACTTAATAACGAGATTTTGTTCTACCGTCATTTTATTGGCATGACACTGTTTATGTTTCAATCCATACCAAAGATGGGTTATTAACAAGAGAATTGTGGTGCAATAGACCCACTGTTGCATAAAATCTTAGTCTGAAATAATTAGTACAGATTTTGAATGCAACATTCATAAACCATCGGATAACTGCTTCCTAATTACAACTAAAAAGGTAATTCCTAACTGATGACACCCTGAGTCAAATACTAACCATTCGATAACTGTTTCCTAATTACATCCTCATAATTGACGACACCCTGAGTCAAATACTTTAATTCAGAGACAACAGGAAGAAAAAACTAAAACCCTATTCCGAAAGATAATCACGACAAATCAAAACCTACAAATTAAATAAAAAAGCCAGCATGTGTTTACATACCATTCATTTCTTTCAAGGCAGCGGCAAGGTCTAAAGGATAACCAAAACTAACAAATCCAAAACCTCGAGTCTTTCTGGTCCTCTTATCTCTGACAACCTGGAACATTGTTAACCAGTATTGGTAAGCCATCAAGTAATAATTGACTAGAACAAGAAGTACAGAAGACAAATTGCAAATTAATGCCAAACTTGAAAATGAACAAGAAGTAAAATATAAAATTAAGTGTGGCTGGTGGAGACTACACAAGTGGACGGGCAGAGAAAGAGAATATAGATTAATCCCTCTAACAAGACTGCTTTTAGACAAAGGACATCAGAAATGATGTTGCGAGTCGTTAACCTTGAAAAGTTCAACGTAAAAGTGATAGACATAACCATGGGAAAATTATGCGAACAATGGTGTGAAGATGAAAAGTTCATCTGTACAGATGTTTGTGACATTTAGGAGACAGGACATATTGGTGAAAATCAAGGAAAACAAAACCCAATTGTTCAAAATCTATCTCATGTTACTTGCCTAAATTCTTTATTTTGTATGCAAGAGCACATCCCATATGACAATACTCTGCAAAATCAACCAATAAATTACTTAAACATTGTTGGATTTCTCATTTTGTCCTACATACACCTTTTATGTCTCATGAACAGCTAGAGTATATAATTTGGGTGGCTTGATGCAGAGAGCCTTCTCTAAATTCAACTAATATAAGAGTTGACGAGCCTTAACCACACACCTGAAAAAACTGTGCAGTAGAGAAAGAAACAAAAAACAACAGAATATAAGAGTCAAGGACATAGTTTTGAAACTTACTCTTGCCATGTTAAAGGTAGGAAATCTTGTAAAGGCTTTCGAAAGCACCTCATCATTCACTTCATTCCCGAGATCCCCACAAAATAAGCGATAATCATCTGCAAATCACTTTCAACCAGTTAAACATAGACATAATATGACCAACCAGAATATAGTTTTACATCAAAAATGAAGTGTGCCTTGATTCTATCTGGGGTATTTTGCGTTTCCTCCCCTTTAAAGATAGCTAATTAGCGTTTCCTCCCCAAATAGATTCAAATTAGTGTTTCCTCCCATCGTTAAGTTTTCCATCCAATTTCCAGTTAGATGAGTCAGCAAGGAGATATACGTGGCAGAAATATACACGTGGTGTGTTCAATTACCAAAATACCCTCATTTATTTCCCTGACTTGATTTACGGTCTTCTTCCCTGAGTCTGAGACTCAGACTCAAATCACTCATCTACATCTTCAATGGAAATACATCATCACTAGCAACTCCAACAATTCATCGTCTCATCTGAGATATATTACTTCAAACGATTCACCAAACCCATTCATCGTCTCATCTGTAATTGACCACCACCAACAATCAAAACCAGACCCACTCTCTAAATTCATCTAATTCAACTCAGAATCGTCATATCTATCATCTAATTCAATTTCTCAATCTCCAATTCGACAAACCCCAGACAGAATCATCAAACCTAGATACCCAAATCAATCTGAGCAACAAACCCTAATTCTTCATCTGTAACTTCATGCAACAGTCCAATGAAAAGATAAAAATTGTTAAATTTGATTCCACCATATGCAAAACGATCGAACAAGGGTTTTAATTCGTTCGGTGATTTATATTTGTTTGCTGCCATCAATGGTGATTGGAAATAAAGTAGAGATTGGGGAAAGTTTATTCAGATTGATATCGCTGCCGTAATTGAAGATGATTGGTGACGATTAAGAGTGGCTTTGATCCGAATCTGAATTTGATAGCAAGATGGTGCCTAGATTAAAAGAAGTTGCTGCTGCCGTTGAATTAATGGATTGCGGAGATGGGTGTTAGTTGAGCATTAATAAGATGGATTGATAGAAAATTAAGTTAGGGTTTCAATTAGTGTTCTGAATTGGGGATTTGCGACTGTTGATGGTAAGTTTCAATAACGGTGATTGAAATTTGAGATGAAATAGATGGATATGATCAATTCAGAGTTGCAAGAGATGAAGCTACAACAATTGATATGCGGTTTACAGAGAATAAGGAATTGGAAATAAGCTGAAGGTGGGTTTTTGGTTAATTCTTAGCACCAGCAGCTCGAGTTGGTAGATGGTGAAATTAGGTCCAGAATGAGAAGTCCCTGAAGTGGTGATATGAATGGTGAATGGAGGAATTGATGATGGATTCCAGGTTCGGGTTTTGAGCTATGAAGAATTAACATATTTTAGTTCTGCTATTGCGACAATGGATGGGATGATTATGAACTGGTTCTTGGTGGAGGGTATTTTGGGTAGGTCAAGAAACACGTGTACAGTTTATGCCACGCGTGCACGGGTGCTGACTCACCTAACCGAGCAATGGATGGAATTCCTAACGATGGGAGGAAACACTAGTTTGAATCTATTTGGGGAGGAAACGCTAATTAGCTATCTTTAAAAGGGAGGAAACGCAAAATACCCCATTCTATCTAAAAGACATAACATTAGGTTATCTATCCATTCATGAGTAGATACACGGATGGCAATATTTGATCAGCAAAAGATAATTTATTTGGCATCAAAAGTGGGTATCCTTTCCAAAATACATAAAGTCAGATTATTTAGTCATCCATTCATGTGTCATCAACCCATTATTTCTACACGCAAAGAACACTAATAATTAATTTCATTACCATCTCTATGAGCTAATAAAAGTGAAATGGAAAAGGTAGAGATCATACTTTCTGGCCACTCAGCAAGTGTTGGATCCTCCCATGTCTGTCCAGCAGCTTTACGAGGAATTGCTCTCCTTTTCGTCTCTGCTTTGTGTTCAATTTCACTGCTTGCTAATGCAGCTTTTACACTTTCTAGTGCTTCTGGTGTAATTGACAGTGCATCTCTCTGGAACAATTGTTGAGCCTGTGAATTCACAGGAAAACACAGATTGAATTAGTATTATACTTCCATCCATCAAATAAAGAAAACCCTGAAACAACAAAAGATACAGCAAGGAACATAAAAATTGAACGTTTCACTAGCCTGTTGATATTGTGGCAATGTATAACCAGTGGTTGCTGGGGCAGGAGTAGCATAAACAGAAGGATGCATAGGTGGAGGCATTAGAATTTTAGATGGTGCGGGAGCAGGGATTTGATAAGTAGGTGTTGGAGGGATATGTGAATTAGGGTATTGATAGGCAGCCATTGGATCAGGTTGTTGTTGTTGCTGTTGTTGAAGATAAAAAGGAAGAGGGAAATATGAACCATTTGAATACGTGAATTTGAAGAAGTCGAATCATCATTCGCCATATTTCTTTTATCAAGACTAGCAAAGACACAAGTGCGATGCACCTGCCAACATGCACCAAAACCACCAAAAGACCACCAATTAACCTCCAATAACGTATCTTCGTTTATGCACTCCAATTGTACCTTAATCTGTAACATCAAAAGTTGCAACTTGGAATCAGTTCACCAATACAGACTTTCACGGGAGTAGCCTAATAGACAGACAAATTAAGGGGATATATGTCTAGTCAATAAGTCTTGGGATTTTGGAGGCCTGGTTTCCCTCCTGAAGCATCAAAAATTGCCCAGCTTTCACATGATGTCTTCCTCCAGGCATTGTCAGATACCATCGAAGGAAATGTAATATGACTTCTCTTTTGTCTGGATACACTCTTACAGAAGAAATATTTGTCTTATGAGCTTTGAAAGGATATATATAATCTTCCAAACAGGACGAAAACAATATGTATTCTTATAAATGACTCTGATATTGATTAAAGTTGCATATTGGCGATATAAAAATGTAGCACCATATTTAGCATTGACAGTACTTTATTTTTCTTGTAATTCCTGGCAGTGTTGATGTACAGTTACTAATTGATGCAAATACAGATAGAAATTCAGATGTTGACAGATGGTGTAATGCTAATCCATCAACAGAAGAGAGATACCTATGCAATAATATTAATTCTGGTTGCACATGGTTGGGATTCATTGCGATCCTAGAGCTTGAGAAGGGTCATTTTTACCCTAACATTACGTAGGCAATAAGCTCATGCATCAGTGGTCATGAATCTTCATGAGAGAGTTGCTAGTAAACATACTTGGGTTGCTATTTTAATGGCGCTGGTCTCACGATTACTGCTGATCCATGTCAGTATCAGCCAATAGCTAATGTATACAAATTCAATTTATAGTTATTGCTATTTGTTCCAAGGAAAAGAGACTAAAAACTCATGCTGCATTCAAATACGGGGATCTAGAATTTAGTATTCAAAGATTGAACTTAGTGAGACATTGTTTGAGCCTGAATTTAGTTAGGATGTGTCCAAGATTTTGTGGTTACTCGGATCCACCAGTCAATTGATCAAAAAAGATGCATGTCACTGGCGGTTCATTAAATGGGAACTTGAAAAAAATCAGATGGCGGTTCATTAAATTATACAAATTTGAGAAGACCAAAATACATGCAGCTAAAGCTCATAAACCGTGATGAGAAGATCAAAATTCGTGTAGCATTTTCTTACCAAGTCTTTAGAGGAACCAATATCCAGTTAGAATGCAAAATTGTCCCAGAATGTGCTGAAGTTGAATCTGATAGAGTTAGGTTAGAGAATCTGCTAATATGATCCCCAGCGAATAGGACCTTGAGCAGCTTCTATAATAAGGACACAGATCCCTGCTACAAAACATAAAGATATACAAAGACTACTCAATCAAAGATGACCAACAAATGTTCAATACAATTCTTACCTCAAACAGCTTAATCAAGGTAACGTGTGTTTAAAACTATATACAACTAAGTTGCTGCCCTGCTAAATTAGTCTGCAATGTCGAAGGAAATAAAATCCATTAAATTGAATTATAATTTGTTTGACATTTGAATTACAATCTGTTAGACATTTTCACAAACAACTAAAGCTCATAAATTGTGATGAGAAGATCGAAGTATATGGAGCATTTTCTTACCAAGTCTTTAGAGGAATGAATATCCAGTTAGTTTGCGAATTTCTTCCAGAATGTGTTGAAGCTGAAGTTGATAAGTTAGGTTAGAGAATCTGATTAGGAAGAGTGAAGGGAACCAAATATGTAAGGCTGAAAAAACTGAAACCAATTTTTTTTTTTTTTGATAGAAATTGTGTGAACTCAGTTGAGGATGATGGAAGAATGGGAGAAAATATGGAAAAATTGAAATCTCGTTCTAGGAAACTTGAAATCGAGTTCAACTTTTTCTGGTAGAAAATTGTAAGTGGTCATGTATACTATTCAAGAATAAGAAATGGAACAGAACAGATGGACCAGATGATACCCAAATTTATACACTTCAACTTGATTTGAGATTTCAATTTCTGTCAACTGAGACCTAACTTACTCGCATACAGCTAAACTTCAGAATCAGATAAACCCTATATTCACATAAAGCTAAACTTCAGAATCAGATAAACCCTATATCATAGAGTTACTCAATAGTAGATCTTAGGGTCGGGTTGTTAGAATTCGTGTAGCTGAAAAATTGACACTATCGAAGCTTCGTATCGAAATTGATCAACTAAATTGATAAACTAAAGGGCGAATTTCAATGAAAACCCATTCAAAATTCATTCCATGACAATCAATTGAAACTAACTTACTGACCTGTACTTCCGCTTCTGTTCGTTCCTTTGGGTTAAGATTGTGTCGATTGGGGGACGATGAAAGAATTGGGAATCTGAAATCAATGAAAATAATAAAAAACAAAAAACTTGTCGACGATTTTTCGAACTGGATTGGGGTTAGACGAAGATGAAGATGATTTGGGGGCGATAATAGAATGGAAAATACGTGTTTACACTTTACCCCTTTCAAATCAACGAAAAAACTGGTAACAGGCTAACAGCTTAAAACACGGAGGGGTGTTATTGGTATTCTCTGTTCCGCGGTAGACTTTTTACCTGCAATGAAGACTAGAATACTTTTTGCAGGTGGCGGAGGAAAATTTTTTGAACTCCCAGTACGAGTTCAAAATTGAACTAGCAGCTTTTCCTCCGTTGGATTACGAAGATAATGACATTAGCTAACTGTGTACTTAACCACAGTTACCTGTCATACTTTTGAAATAGTGATGTCTTTGTAATTTGGCCGCTAAAATCTCAACAACCATTATCATATGTGAATCAAGTTATATACTCCTCATCTTGATCTATAGTGTTTTTTTTTCATGATCACTTAGAGCAACTGCAGTGGACGAGCAAACCTATAATTATGGTCCAGGGACGAGACGCAACGGGACTGAGTAAAGACTAAAATCTGGACCAAAACCAAGTTCCAGACCATATTTGGTCTGGGACCAAGACCAAAACTATATATAGTGGAGCGGATGTATAATCACCGTTTGTCATCGGGCGTGTATATAATCTACGCCTGTTGTGAAACGTACGTAAAGTCACCGCCCCATAAAGAGGCGTGTATATAAGTTACGCCCGGTTCAGGCGTTGATAAAATGTTCGCCCGTTGGGACGTTGCTAAAGTTTACGCCCCACGTCAGGCGTTCATAAAATTAACGCCCCATTCAGACGAAGATTATACAAACGCCCCAGCCCGGCGTTGATATTCTTAACGCCCCATGCCAGGCGTATATATAGTTAACGCCCCAGCCCGGCGTTGATATAGTTAACGCCCCACGCCAGGCGTTTATATAGTTAACGCCCCAGACAGGCGTTGATATAATTAACGCCCCACGCCAGGCGTTTATATAGTTAACGCCCCATCCCGGCGTTGATATAGTTAACGCCCCACTCCAGGCGTATATATAGTTAACGCCCCAGCCCGGCGTTGATATAGTTAACGCCCCACGCCAGGCGTTTATATAGTTAACGCCCCAAGCTTGAGTTTAAAAAAAAAAAAAAAACTTAGACAAAATTGATTTTGAAATTTTTTTATACCGTTGGTAATTCGAACGTTGAAGAAAATGGAACGTTGGATAATTTGGAACGTTGGAAAGTTTGGAAGACATTTTGGAACGTTGAAAATTTCGGAAGAAACACCTATATATACACATGAGATCATGTGACATTTTCCCACGACTAATACTTCAAACTATCTATCACACCAATAAGAAGAAATATTATTTCTGCTTTCAAATCATTTGGAAAATTTTCACGGATTCGCTTACAATGGCACCAAGAGTAGCACGAGGTCCAAATTTTACGACAATCGAAGATGTAACAATGTGTAAAATTCATTTATCTATATCTCAAGATTCTAGTGTTGGAGCTGATCAATCAGAGGCGACGTTGTGGACTCGTATCAAGGATGATATTGAACTTCATTTACCTAATAATCCAGAGCGGTCTTGGAGTTCTTGGCAAAAACGATATCAGGGAATAAGTAAAGATGTGGCGTTATTTTCGGCAAAAGAGGCAGAAGTTGAAGGTGAATATCATACTGGATGGGGTCCTGAAAAGAAGGTAAGCATTCTTGATTTTTCGAACAATTGTTTTCTAATATTTAATAAGCGCCCATGTACTTAAGTGTTTTTAAAAACATTAACAGCTTGAAGAAGTTAACAAGAGGTTCAAGGAATGCAACGATGGGAAAAAAATTTAAGCACGAAGAGTGCTACCCAATTGTGTTAGAAAATATAAAATATAATCGGCGATCGACTTTTGTATTCGATACGACGCATGATTTGGACACTTATGAGAATAACGAGGAAGATGATGAAGGACCGCAAACAACAACTCAAGGAGAGACCGGTAACGACACAGATGGGGGAGACATAGAGAACACATATCTTCGTAAGATAGGGAAAAAAGCAGCAAAAAGATTGAAGAAAACAGGGAGAGAGAAATCCAGTCACCAAGAGGAATTGATGGGAATAATTATTAAAGAACAACAAAATTTCAATACTCATTACCAAGCACAATCAAGATTCAAGATGGAACAAAGAGCAGCAGAGTTTGCAGCAAAACAAGCTGAACACGCGGCAAAAATAGCCAAGCAAGCTGAAGACGACGAATTTCGCATCATTATGAAGGATCTTCAAAAAATGGATCCTGTACAACAAGAGTACTTCCAACTTCACAGGGCGGAGATAGTTCGGAATAGATGAAACCAATCTTAACACAAAGGCGGAATAATTCAAACCTTAATTATTTCTCCTATTTAGTGATTAGTAGTATTATTAGTATTATTATGTTTTAAATTTCTTATTATCTGAACAATTAGCATTATTATTATGTAATTTTTGGATTTTAAAATTTACTTCCGTTGATTTGAATTAAATTTCTACTTTTTTGAAACATACGACCTTAATTAAAACTTGAGGATATTTACATACAAAGAGATAATAGAACGTACAGCAAAATCATTTGGGAAAACTTGAGGATGATTACCAAATTTAACATAGAAAGGAAATGACAAACGGCAATTTTTAATTCCCATATTCTGCCCATATATATTCGATCAAGTCATCACGCAAGCGAATATGTGCATCTTTGTTACGCATTGCACGTCGGCGTTGCTGAGCTCTAATTTGGGAAAACTCGTCACTATTGCCTCTTAATATATTAACCGGTGCTGCGTTGCTACGTTGTTCATAAACATGTGGCCAGTCACCGGGTAGACGCTCATCCTCGACTATCATATTATGTAAGATAATACAAGTTTTCATGATATAGGCAAGCACATCTGGATTCCACATTCTTACAGGTTGTTTGATGATTCCAAATTGTTGTTGAAGTACACCAAATCCCCGTTCAACATCTTTTCTTGCACCCTCTTGCATCGATGAAAATATTTCCTTTTTCCTACCAACCGGATGTTTAATGGCCATAATAATAGTAGGAATCTCTGGGTATATTCCATCACCTAGATAATACGACATATCATATGAATGTCCGTTCACCTCATAGCTCACCGGCGGTGCTTTTCCTGTTACAAGACTTCGAAAAACATATGAACGGTTCATAACATTAATATCGTTGTTAGAGCCGGGCATACCAAAAAAAGCATGCCAAAACCATAGGTCATACGACACCACTGCCTCCAACACGATACTTTCGCTCCCTTTATATGCGGTGTAAGCCCCAGATTCTGCCGACGGACATTTATCCCATTTCCAATGCATGCAATCTAGACTACCCAGCATCCCAGGAAATCCCCGGTCTTTGTTTTGCTTGAGCAACAGTTCAATATCACCAGCCGTTGGTTCACACAAATATTCTTTCCCATACACATTCACAATCGTCTTACAGAACCTACGAGTAGCTTCCAGCACAGTTGTTTCTCCTATGCGTAAGTACTCGTCTATTGCATCTTCCGCACATCCGTAAGCTAACATTCGTACTGCTGCTGTTACTTTTTGATGAGGGTTTAATCCTAAAACTCCACAAGCATCGGGATTTTGAACAAAATATCTGTTTGCATTGGTAACACCTTCCACTATCCGGTTAAACAATTGTCGACGCATTCTAAATCTTCTGCGAAAAACATTGGGTGGTTGATTTGGGTACGGAGAGAAATAGTCGTTCCATAGAAGTTCAGCCCCTGACTCACGATCTCTTGGTATTCTGATACGAGTTTGAGGCCATTTTGAATTTGTAACAAGGACTCCCAAACTAACGGCCATGTTATTTTGCATAATTGCTATTGCATCATCATCCGAGGAATAAAAACTACTATTAGAAGAAGAAGATGAAGAAGAAACAGAAGAGCAATAATGAGCGGTTTTCTCATAGTGTTCCATTACTATATGAAGCAGAAGAGATGTATTGTTATTCATATATTGAGTGAAACCAGTCTTTAATTTATAACCCATTTTCAAGAGCATTACAAAAACCAAAAATAGATATTTTTTTGGGTTCACGCAAATGTGTTTTCCAAAAAAGATAAAGTGTTTGTCAGTGACCTGATATGACAATACTATATATGATATGACTATACTATATATGATATGACTATACTATATAAGATAAGAAAAGATAACTCCAAAGACAGGTCATCTAAATAGTCATAACAAATTAACCCTTCATATTATCATTATCCGAAGTCGACGATCTTGGTGCCATAAAAGGCATGTGCGTTCTCGCATTGGTATTGACTGAGGACATTGTTGAAGCTGATCCTTGATTCATACAACTCCAAACTTGTGATGGCATTGTTTGAGAAAAGGAACCGTATCCAAGGGGAGGTTGGACAGTGTGCGGCATATGGAAAAGAGATAGTTATTGCTGCAAATCAACGTTCGCATTATTTAGCCTTTGTATTTATGCTTCTTTCGACATAATAACGTCCATCCTCTCCTTCGTTTGTTTTAATGTAAATTCGCGAAATTGTTGATTAAAATCAGCATTTTCTTGAAATAATGTGTAAGCTTCATGCTGTCAAGAAAAAATAAAATACATAAGTACAAATATACCAACAAAAATCGAACGTACAATAAAAAGTCGAAAGTACACTTACGTGGGATAATAGATGTGGAGGAGGGATATGTACATGTTCAGCAGGTTGTTCAATTGGTTCCGTATACAAGTCACCGACATACCCATATGTATGGGCTTCCCAAATAGGATGAGTCACATAATCTTTGTAGTTGGTTACCATTCTCCAGTATTGTAAATATATATCATAATCTTTAACAACTTGCACTATCTCTGTTGCATCGACCAAACCTTCTTTTTTTAGGCGTTCGGCTTGAATATTGCCAATATCCCCTATAACTGTGTGTAGTCTTATAGGAACAGCGAAAGTACAATGGTTTTGCCGCCAACACCTTTCACCAAGATACATGTTGTGTTGTGCAGTTAGAAAGGGAATAAGAATTTAGTAAGTATGTTATATAGAAAAAAAGTATGTTATATAGTAAGTATGCTATATAATAAAATTTAGTAAGTAATCACAATGCCCATGTAAGAAAATATATATCTCGAGTCTGATAGCCGCGTAGCCGTGCATCCCATATCAGATGCAAGAACTTCTCTGTATGATTCCCATGGGCGCCATGTCACTTGTTCAGCAGTAAGCTTACTCAGTAAATCCCTACAACGGAAAATATCATTTGTATTCTTCGGTACATTCCATTTAGAAGATACGGGCCATTTTTGTTCTGTACTCGCCTCTGGGATTTCTGGTCGACATATGCCCAGGTATTCATACCCCCAAAACTACTCCATCAAAATAATTAGCCAGTTTAATAACTTAGCAACAAAATAAACAATGAGAGGAAAAATAACTAGATTGAAAGAATACCTCTAAGCTTTGGAATGGACCACATAGTTCCTTCTGTCTCCTCCCAGATAAACGGAGTGCCGCATACAATTTCGAAAACGCGGAACCACCCCAGTCATACGTGGAAACTACATCAAGATTTTCAAAAGCAGCTAACCATCCAGCATCAATATAAGTCTTTGCATTAGAAAAGAAAAAATGTCCCAAAACATACATGAAAAAGGCAATTGCTACTCTATGAGCAAGGGTGCTATCATTTTCAGCCGCAACCAACTTGTCTTCGAAGAAATATGACCTTAAATATTTAATTGTAATTGAATTTGAAACCCACGACGGTGCTTTTGGACAGAGCGTGACATCTTGGATATCCGGAAAGATATGCTCACGAACATGTTCAAATTGGTACTTCCCCGAATCATAAGGAACATCAGGCCCATCACCGATACTCAGTCCAGTCAACATGAGCCAATCTAGGGGGTGAATCCCATCTCACCAAATGGGAAGTGAAAAGTGTTTGTTGTATCCCAAAACCGCTCAGAAATATAATCAACCATTGAATGGTTGGTTTCGCTACATTGTATGTCCAGTAAATTTTTCCATCCCGCTTTTTCAATAATATATTTAGCTCTAGGACAGTGTTGTGAAATAGTTTGATAGTGATGAATTACCGATGCCAAAGATCCACGATGTTGATACTTCAATTTGTGCTCTCATGTAAATGTGATGTCCGTAGTAGCGTGCGGTTTATCATCTTGCAGTATAGGAAACCTCCCTAACCGGGGAATATCAACCTCCTTAATTGTACCAGTAGGGATTAAGTTATAATCATCTTCGGCTACAGATTTTTGTTTCTTGTTCGTCTTCATGCGACCATTGAACCGCGCTGTGAATTTGTTCAACATCTGTGCACACATAATATAGATGCAGTTACATTATTAAAAGACCAACCCTCATTAACGAATATTTTTATTAGTCCATCACCATTTATATTCCAAATACTATAAATCCTTAACACAAACCATATCAATTCCAAATTCTATAATTCCACAAACACAAATTAAATCGTCACCGATGCATTTCGAAAATCATTACAAGATTCCACAACCCAATTTAATCACTAAAAAATCAATTCCATACTCACGCAATTAGCTCTTCTACATATGTAACTCCCAAAATTTACATAATTACAATTTACATAACTAAAATTAATCACCTCAAAATTCAATAAAAAACAATACAAATTCAATTATTGGTAACCATATTCACATACAACATGCAGAAAAGAAATAATTAATCCAATAATTTACATAACTACAATAATTTAAAATTAATCCAATAATTTTAAAATTAATCCAATAATTTACATAACTACAACTATTGATAACCATATTCACTAAAATTAATTACCAACAGACAACATGCAGAAAAACAATAAAAGGAAGCTCTCAATTGAAATAGGTTGATTGAAACAGATGAAGGGTGAGAACTATTTCCCACATAATCTACATAACCACAGATTTTTACAATACCCAAAAATTATAAATCTATTCCTCCCACAAATTAGATCTTCTATAACTATTTTCGGCAAAAATTTAACCAAATTTACATAAGCAGCAAATAGTGTTTTTTTCACATACATATTAATCTCTAAAAAAGCATAAAACACACATACCCAATTAAATTTAACCAATTTCATATTCATATTTGTTCGTTAAAACCCAATTTTATATAAACTAATTTTAACAAATAAAACCCTAAATAAGTTATACAACGATAAAACAAAAGAGATTAAGAAAAAAAAAACATACCTCTTTTGTAACCCGAGTTCATCAAGTATCTCGTTTTTTGCTTTTCTTTTACTTCTCGTTACTGTGATGTATCTCGTTTTTTCTTTTCTTTTGGTTCAGAAGCTGTGTTTGTGGGCGGTAGAAACAAAGAGGAGGTAGAAAAGAAAAGAAGAAGACGGAGAAGATTAGGGTAAAGGGCAAGTGAACACGTGGGCTATACGTGGTGGTTAGAGATTGTCTCGGCTTTAATTCCACACGTGCTCGATACGTGTGTTAATACAAGTCCAACACTATACGTACGCCTGCCATGAAGCGTTGATTCCTTCATTCGCCTGAGTGAAACCAAGCGTTGATTATACGTACGCCTGAGAGAAGAGTGAGGCGTTGATTATACGTACGCCTGAGAGAAGAGAGAAGCGTTGATTATACGTACGCCTGAGTGAGGCGTTGATTATACGTACGCCTGAATGAGGCGTTGATTATACGTTCGCCTGAAACAGGCGTTGATTATACGTACGCCTCAAAACAGGCGTTGATTATACGTACGCTTCATTCAGGCGTTGATTATACGTCCTCCACACCAGGCGTTGATTATACGTACGCCCCTTCTCCGAGCGTGAACTATATGTACGCCCCACAACCAGCGTATTCTTTACCAACGCCCCACAACCAGCATTAACTATATCTTCGCCCGGCCCAAACGAAGATTATACAAACGCTCCACATGCAAGCGTGGATTATACATCCGCCCGACTAAATATACTCCACTGCCTTAACGTGACACTACAGACTAAACTCAAATTTGATCGTTTGTTTTGGTCTTTGATCTTTGGTTTTGATCGTACCACTGTGGACGCTCTTAAAGATCCTAGTTCAGATTCCATGGATGCGTATTCATATCTTTTCCGACTATGATCTTTTATTTTCTTTTATCTTCCTTATAGGATTTTTGAGATGATTTGACAAATCGTTGTAATATATATTTCAGTTGTTCTATACAACCATTAACCTAATATTGATTAACTTGGTTTCAAGCACTAGGAGGACGTAGAGCTTATCGTTTCAAGCACTAGGAGGACATAGAGCAAGTGACTAGAAATCTGTTAATGGAACTATATTCATCAGATAATCAAATTATTAATGACAACCAATGGCAAGCGCAGAAACAAAAGGTTCATGAGTGTTCGATTTGTGGTTTAACGTTTGCGATGGAAACAACTGCAACAACAGAAACAATAACGACAGGGTTGTCATCCTCGTCATCATACTCGTCAAAAAGAACTAGTACCGGAAGTGCCAGTATCCAAGAGATCAAATAGTAGCCGGAGAGATTTGAGTTTCAATTTGGATTTGAGCTTATAAAAAATATGGTATGTAACTGAGGTTAAGGATTAAATGAATTGATGTCATATCTTGGTAACCCAATGGAGGAAAAGCTACCAGTTCAATTTTGAACTCGCACTGCGAGTTCAAAATATTTTTCGGTGGCGAAGGCATTTTTTTACAAAAATTCTCAACAAACCACAAAAAAAACCGCCTGAAAAAACCGATAGACACAGAGCCAAGCCTAAAGCGGGACCCCCTGCTGTCCTCCGTGGGGCCCACCGGGACCCATCAGAAAAACTTGTGAGACAAAAAGGGGATTAGGTTTTCATGTGGTTCGAATTCTCGGTCTGTTAAAAATTACTGATTTTTTTATCGGAGATGCTTCACCTACCGCGCCTCTGTCCCGCAAGATATCCCGCTAGGGGATCCGACGGTTCCTGGTCACCTTCTTTGTCATTGGGATTATAAGTGGGGGAAAGTGGGGCCCATATATGTGAGAGGCGGGATTTTCAGTCGGGAGAGAGGCGCGGTAGGGCAATCATTTTCGTTTTTTTATGCTGTAAATTACCTTTTTAAAGATCCAACAAAAAAAATGTAAATTACCTTTTTAAAAGCAATCAAAGATAGCTCGGGGAAGTGGATAGAAGGGACCGAGAAGGTGGGTGAAATCATCACGGGCCATTTCAAGAAAAGTGGCAACCACCTCTAGGATAGATTTAGAGAGTAGTTATCTAGATGATACTTAGCCAAGCATAACTGAAAAGGATAATGAGTTTCTGATTGAGATACCTAATATGGAGGAAATAAAGAATGTAGTCTTCGGTATGGAACCAGACAAAGCTCTCGGGACAGATGGTTTCACCCCTAGGTTTTTTCAGATGAACTGGGAAATGGTTCAGCATGAAGCATTTAATATGGTGGAGAGTTTCTTCACCTCAGGTTTCATCCTAAGGGAGATAAACACTACGTTTATCACTCTTATACCCAAGATTGAGTACCCTCAAGTAGCCAGTGACTATAGACCCATTAGCCTCAGTAACGTCATTTACAAAATCATGTCAAAAATCTTAGACAATAGGTCAAAAAGGTTCCTCCCAAATATTATCTCTCCATACCAAGCAACTTTTATACAAGGTAGATAGATATCGGATAATGTCTTCATAGCCCATGAGATGATACATACCATGAGAGCCCAAAGAGGTAGTGAATTCCTTATGGGGCTAAAGATAGATATGTCGAAGGAGTTCGACATAGTGGAATGAAGTTTCTTAGGTAAGATTCTATACAAACTAGGCTTTAGCAGTAAGTAGTGTAAGTTAGTCCACCAATGCATAAGTACAGTGTCAGCCTCTGTCCTCTAGTGAACAATTCGTTCCTTCCATAGGTTTGAGGCAGGGAGATCTTTTATCTCCCTACCTCTTCATCATTTTCATCGAGATGTTGTCTAGAGATATCTCTAAATCCGAGGACATAAACCTAATCCATGAGATTAAGGTAGGACAAAATGCCCCGTCCATATCACATCTGATGTTTGCTGATGACCTGCTGGTCTTCAGTAAAGCCAGTAAAGATGAGAGTGAGAACATTTTGAGAGTGTTAAATGAGTTTAGCCTGGCCTCTGGCCAGCTAATAAACATGGAAAAGTCAGGTTTCTTTTTCAGCCGAAATTCCCATCAGAGCACAATGAATGATGTCATAAACACTCAAGGGGTGAAGAGGATCTCTTTTAATGACAAGTATTTAGGATCACCACTGTTTAAACACACCTTAGAAATCAAGTCGTGTAGTTTCATTTTAGACAGAGTTGAGGGAAATTTCCAAGAATGGAAAGGAAAAAACGTATCTTTTGCAGGCAAAGGAATCATGATACAAACCTCCTCGTCTACAATGCCGATGTACCAGATGAATTGCTTTAGGGTTCCAGTGGAAGTGATGGAAATCATTGCCAAAATGCGACGGGACTTTTTCTGGGGGGGAAATGAGAATGGCAAAAAAAGGGTTTTTCTAAAGGCTTGGATTGGAGTATGTATACCAAAGAGTATGGGAGGAATGGGTTTTTTGAATCTAAGGGAATTTAACTCGGCAATTCTGGCCAAAGTTAGATGGAGACTGCTGAAGGAACCTAATGGTCTATGGGGGTCAATTTATAAAAGTAAGTACTTCCCAGAGTCAAGTCTGCTGAACAAGAATTACAAGTGTTCTGACAAGGACTCGTGGGTTTGGAAAAACTTAATGAAGGAAGTGGGGAAGATAAGAGAGAACACTGAATAGAGGGTGGGGGATGGTAAAACTATTAGATTTTGGGAGGAAGTTTGGTGTCTAGGACAACAACACCAAATGGTAGAACCACTCCATCAAATTCAGAAGATCACCAATGTGGAGGATCTAATGGATAAGTTTGGAGAGGATTGGACTTGGGATACAATGAAGTTGTGACTGTACTTTGAACCACAAGGTTGTCAGAAAATTAAAGGGACTAAGATAAACAAAGGTAAAGAAGATGAGTTAAGATGGAAACTTGAAAAGAATGGGAAGTTCTCTATCAAGTCCTTGTATATGAAGATTATGCTAAGGGGTCAGCTGGAGGATACCCAAATGAAACAGTTTTGGAGCAAGGTTTGGCGAATGAACACAGTTCCGAGAGTGAAGACTTTTGTCTGGAAATATATTCATTCCATACTTCCCTTGAACGAGAGAATTAGTAGGGTTTTATCGTACATCAACAAGATCTGCCTATTGTGTGGGAAGCAGGATGAAACTCTTACCCACATCTTTATGAGATGTGAGTTCACAATCAATGTTCTGAGCCATATGGGTATTAGACTCACAGTATAAACTAATAACCAAACTGACTTCCATTGTTGGTTGCGGGATTGGTTCAATAGAGGTAGAATGGATAGGTTAGGAGTCTTTGAGTGGCTGATTTTCTAGCAATTATTTGCTGGAAAATATGGAAGATCAGGTGTGACTTAGTATTTAGAAAAATTAAGATTAACCCTAAGAGAACATGTGTTAGTATTACCAATATGGTAAAATGTAGCAGAAGAATTAAAGTAGAAAACCTGAAATCCGAGGTCCAAATAATAACCAATTCTAAACCTATAGTCACCAACATACTAGCTGTCAAGATTAGCATAGCTTTGTGCATCAGTAATAATAACTTGGAGGGAGGCATAACACTAAGTCTATCAGATCATGCAGGAACGATATATGAAGCAAGATGCAGGTACCTTGAAGCAGGTGCAGAGGAAGGCCTAGCAGATGAAGCAGCTTCCATGACAATCCATTGGGCTCACTAACTAAACTATCCCCAGGTCGAAGTTGAAGGAGACAATGGGAAAGTCCTTGAAGTAGTCAAGATTCAACTAGGAGAAGCGAATAAAAACTTTCAAAATCTGCATACAAGCAGAAACAAAAACTTTAAATTATGTATTAGGAAGCTCAAGGAACTTAGTCTGGTTCCTGAGACTGAAAATTTCATGGCAAGAAAGATGGTTGTTTTTTGTTGTGAACATAAACTCAGGTCGCAGTGGAAAGAGCCACTCATTAACACTTTTTTGGTAATCCTTCTACAGGATGACATTATAACAAACTATGGAATGTATCTCCAGGGTTGAACCTGGTTTATTTATTAAAAAAAAGAGTTGACGCTGTTCTATGTATACTGTTATCCTATGTTTACTTTTTTGAAATTTCTTCTTTTAAGTCGACATACAAAACTTTAGATGAAAGAGGTTGATTCATCTATTTATCCTATCTCATAAACCATGCTTCATCTTTTTTCAATTTCGTTTATAGTAAAATGGAGTTGATTAGATAACTTCCTTGAAAACCGGCTTACAATAAGCCATTGTCAACCAAAATGAAACGTTTTAACAAAGAAATTCAAAACATTGCAAGCCATTGTCAATCAAAAACAAATGTCTTAGCAAAGAATTTCAAAACATTTCAACGTTTAATAAAGACCACCAGTACATAACATTAGCAAAGATTGAGAATATGAGCGGGGAAATCTCATCTTAAAATATGCCCAGTTTAATAAAATTTTCTTAGCTTAAAAACTCATAAGTTGAGGAGTCTAGTACACGAAGATATACTAAAAAGCTAAGGTTTGAAAAAAGAAAGTCGAATTTATGCCCCTCCGTTTCTAAAAAAAAATAGGGTTGTTTGGTTTGCACATAGATTAAAAAAACTAATCATTGTTGCCAATTTTCCATATTTTTTCTTAATTTTTCTTTGGTCTCGTTTCTGATATTAGAGAAAAAAAGGGAGACAGAAATGGCCCCCTTTCTGTATTAAAAAAGATAACTAAGAGAGAGAAATGGTCCTTCGTGGGTATATTAGTAACCTCCTAACATTTGAGTTTCCATTTATGGAAACCAACCTGATTTTTTTTTTACATATCCAAATTAGGAAACCATCATTTTTTAGAAATAGAGGGAGCATTGTTCTCCCTGAATCGTTTTTCTAACAAGACCATAATAGCTAGCTCTAAGGGAAACACATGGGTTTGGAGTTTTCGGTCCATGAAGGTTGATATCGTATGATGAGCCTACTACCTTAGATGAACAAATGGTAAAAACTTAAAGATACACAAGAGTAGAAAGCAATTGTGGCAGTGGTAAATAAAATAAGGATGACACGGGTCAGGATTACACTAAAAAACAGTAGAGTGTGCACAAATCCTCCCTCATTAAATGTAACATTAACAAAACATGTGAACCCTACAACATGTTTGTTTTTTATTATATGGCGTCTAGATCTTACTCGGTCCAAGTTAGATATGAGACTGTTTTTTTTCTTGGAGTCAGATTTGACTCGCGATCTGAGTAAGACCTAACTCCTGACTTGGACCCGTTTGAGTCAAGTAATAAAATACCAGTGACTTATGATACCAAACCACTTACTCATATTTTTCAGTCAGATGAGTTAGATCTGGCTTAGATACAAATATATTGAGTCAGATCCAGTTGAGTCAGGTGATTTCAGTCAGATCCAGACGAGTCAGTTGAGTCTAGATAAAACAAAGAAGGTTCTAGTCTTAACTCCTCAAGACCGCCTTAATCTCTTCATCTCAATTTTGCCTCTTCTACCTAAGTTTTGTTCGACAACGTACCTGTCAGGTTGGGCATAACACGAGAAATTTCCTATCAAATATTTGGAGTACGACTACATGTAAAACCAGTCAAACAAACTCGAAGAAGACTAGCACAACAATGAAAAGTCGGTAGAAGAGTAAATAACGCGAGGGAGAGAGCAATATTCGTACGAAAATTCCACTATCCAGAGTGGGTAGCAGACATGGTAAACGTACCAAAGAAGTACAAAATCCTTCATATATGTATTGACTACATGGACCTCATCTAGGCATGTGCAAAAGACATCGACCCCTTACTAGATATCAACCAAATAGTGCACGATATGGAAAAACATGAGTTATTCACCTTAATGAATGGATATTCAGGAAGCAGTCGAATCCGAATAAGCAAAATCGACGAAGAAAAAACAACATTCATTGCACCTGAAGGGCTATATTGCTTTAAAGTCATGCTTTTTAGATTAAAAAACATGGAAACACAATTTCAACGAATGATGGACAAGCAATTTGCAGATGGGATTTAACCATTATCAAAAGTGCAGGTGGAAAATATGTTATTAAATAACAATAAGGCGTAGAATCACCTACCATACCAAGAAACACGCGAGCCATTTAACGAGATTCTACGAAAGAACACACCGTTCAAACGTAGTCATTTATTTTGTAGTATCCTAGATAATTTGTAAAGTAAGAGATAAAACCATCAACGAATTGACTTGTATCAAAATTTTCAAATTTACCTCTTTTAGAGGATTAGATACCCATCGCCAAATTGTTACTGAGATGTACTATCTTTTTTTTATAAATTTTTTTGATATGGAAGAGAATTCATTTTAATATTTTTTTTTTAGTGAGAATCGATTCCACACCTATAATAATTTAAATCTTTAAATATATTTTTCTAAGTTATTGCCTTAACATGCTTATATATTTGAGTAGTGAATTCATTCTGAATTAACATTATGCGTAGGTAGAAAATAACCTAATAGACCAAGAAACACGCAAGCCATTTTTCGAGGCTTTATTGAAGAAAGCACCGTTCAAACAGAGTCAATTTTGTAGTACGCTAGATAATTTAGAAATTATAAAAAAAGTGAACCTTGTCGATGAACCTTACCGATAATTTAAAAAATAAGAAACAAAAGTGAACCTTGTCGTTCCAGCTTAGAAAATAGATGTTCGTTCAACATATGACACCGCGCCAGAGAATTCAGGTGAAACATTAGATTATGAGGGTGTTAGAGCATTGCTAGGTCAAACTCACAAGTGTTGCTATCCAAGCTTATTGTCAAATTTAGTTGTCAAAACTGTATCTTGATTTCTAGTTTACAATTAGTTAAGTCTCAGACTAGGATAAAAATGTGGTTGAGAAACAGAGGATCACCAGTCATCATTGCGTTCTACCATTTGAAGGCGAAGATCAACCCAAGCTTTTGGAGAACTTCATCAAAAAAAGGTAAGTGAAGACTGAACCACCTATTTCTCAAGTTATATTCACTTTCTATCATTTGAGACGATGTCGCATAACTAATTAGACTATTATGCATAAATAAGAATTTCGAGTCCAGTTTATCTTGATAATTTCTCGAAATATAATGGCTAAGCTTAATGAACATTTGTTCATACTTGATGAATTTCGGTTAAGGAAAATTTATTGTTCGGAATCAAAATCGTGATTCAAGTTTATCATTCATAAATATCCTGGAACAGTGATATGTGTCATTGTTGTTATTCAGGAATATTTCGAATCGATTTAGAGAAATATAAAACTACTATTCATTTGGATACAAGACAGTGGAATCAGTTTTACTGGAAAAACTGTTATAAGTCTGAACCCGTATTACATGTATTCGTACAAATAGCAGAGTAGCTATATACATATTGACTTACGAATTAGTGGTAAAAAAATTCTTATGTATACCATATGAAAATCTGTGTGACTCGTGAACCGGATCGGTATGCATACTCGTATGCAAACCATTCTTGAACTATGGTTATGCAAACTTAAATTTTTTTGTGTTCCTGAACTCGGTGGCGTTTCCAAACCTGTACGTAAACCGATTTAGTTCTGTGAACTCTGGAAGCGGCGACAATATTTGAGTTTCCAAACCGGTACGCAAAACTTAAAAATTCTTTGAACTCCGAAACTTAGGTTTGGTGGAATGTTTGCAAACTGGTATGCGTATGTTGCTGAACCGCTTTGGGTTAAAGTTTCCAAACCAGTATGCGTATGTGGCTGATCCGACTCACGAACTACTATGTATTTGTACTCGTACATCTACTAATCATGTCGATTATATTTTCAAGTGTGTTTAAATTATTTCTACGAGATAATTAGCATTTGATTAATTCTTTATAAACATTAGACTTATTTGATCTCATGTCTGTGACTCAGAGTTAATGTCTTATGTGTTCATGAAAACGAAGATTAAGCTTAAGTTCAAACCGGCTAGTTTCGGCTAACCATGTTGAACATAGTCCTTTGTACACGGTTCGGTTACGGTCTCACCTAACCAGAGTGTATATCTTTTCTATGTAAACCAGATTCAAAGATTCATCTAACGATGGATATTTTTTGCTTGGTTCCAAAGCTATCTTAGCTTAAACCTAAAAAGCAACCTATGCTTTGAATGTCTATAAAATGGGAACTCCAAGCAACAATGATTTTTGAATCCTAAAACTACTTTTTGTTCAGTCCTAGTTGTATCTAGAGTCGTCTACTCTATAAACCCTTTTAGGGTTTAGCGACTATAAAGACTTTATTGGGATTCGTGAAGCCGAGTCCAGTTATCTTTCCTTGATAACTCGATTATCATGATCTTGATTGTTTGTAGAGCTTGCTCCAACGATCAAGATAGATAGTAATCATCAAAGTTCTCTTCGTCTCAGACTTTGTTGATTCCACAAGTTTTATACTTGTGAGGTGAATAATAATATAGGATGTACTTCGGGTTGCATAAGTCTGTATTTTGAGGATAGCTAGACTTTGTCGATGGTTTTCATCTCATACATTTGATTTTGATCATACGTTTCGATCGTAATCAGTAAATCAATTATATAGGATTAATCTGTGGGAGGAAGATTTGGTTTAAAGTCTTCAATTGAGTTGAAGCAACTCTTAGTTGGTGTGACGTCTTCTAAGGGAATCAATTGCGCGGAGTCCTGCTGGGATTCAAGAGGCATAAGGAGTGCGACTGTACCTTAATCGGTGGGATACCTTTAGGGATCAACTACATTTCAGTATGAAGTTAATTGGTAGCAGGCTAGTGTCTATAGCAGCTTAATACAGTTTGGTTTTCAATCTGGACTAGGTCCCAGGTTTCTCTGCATTTGCGGTTTCATCGTTAACAAAACTTGTGGTGTCTGTGTTATTTATTTTTCCACGTTATATTGTTTATCTCTATAATTGAAATATCACTGGTTGTGCGTTGAACAATCATAGTAGAGACATCCGACCTAGTTTGTTGGATACGACTTGATTGATTCTTGGACATCGGTCTTTGGTACCGTCCAAGTTATCTCTTTGTGATTAGGTTCATGGATTTAATTATTTAAACGTTCTAATCACAAGATATAAAGATATAACTCTAATATATTATTCCTTGATTGAGTGTACTCTCGGACTTGTATTGAGTTTGTCCACACAGATTGCCTAAGAAAAAAGTAGTGGTGTATTTTGGTACCCCCGCGTTTTTAGAAGGCACTAGATAACTGCAAAATTTTATCCAAAGATTGAATTATCACAGAGGAACGGATATTGAATATATTTGAACTACCTTCAAGAGAATACTATTACGGAAGGAGCCATTTGAGAGAAAAACTATGTCTTAGTTTAATGTGATCCTCATCGGGAGACCTTTTACTCCTAAAACGAAACACTCGAATAACCATTCTAAAACGACAGTGTTGAGGAAATGGAAAGCAAAACGAAAGCACTCAAATCTTATTCGAAAAATATGAGAAAATTAGCGAAATGATGTGAGAAAGAAATAGAACCCGAAAAGTGTTAGCTCAAGAAAAAGGGAAACAAGAAACAAACTGAAAATTCAAACAAATAAAAAATATGGTTCAACGGTTGACTACTTAGACAATAAACTGGAACATAGAACAATGTTTAGTTTGGTTCCAGCGATTGTTCAATCCATTAGTTCTTCGTTATCAACCGAAAATCCTAAAGAAGTGTTGAAAACCATGAATAGAATTGAGAAACAATACTTTGAATCTTTGATAAAGAAGTGTCCAACATTTGGTTTAAATATAATACGACATGTTCAAAAATATTAGTTTGTCTCACAAAGGATTTTTTGTTCAACAACACCATAGAATTGTTCACTTAGATTATATTTTTGATAGCCAAACTGTAATCTCAGTGATGTGGGCCAACCTTTTTTTTTTTTGACAAATCTCATAAAGTTTCAATCTTAATAAATTAAAATATCATATGGACTTCAAGAACATCAAAATCAAAGATAGAAATACAATTAAAAGGTACTAACAAAAGAGTAATTCATGAAGAGAAGTAACAAACTACCAACAAGAGTACCAAGCAATCCGAAAATTGCAAGAATGGTTCTGGATTATAATCATGTTTGTATTTTTTTCTCTGTGGGGCTATGGATTTCTCAAATAAAGTAGAAAAACCCTTGAAAGGGTTTGGAAAGAGAATCATGTTATGTACATACAATTTCCATCATTTCATCTTCCATATCTATGTGCTTATGTAGGTTTTCCGTAATTTATTTCCAAAATGATTCTCTCTCCCAAGTAGTGCCAATTATTTTGGTATAATTGGATCCTGATACAATTTTTTTTTTTGGTAGATTGCAAGAAGATTGTAGATACAATATTTTTTTCGGGATTGCAAGAAGATTGCAGATGTAATATTTTTTTATTTGATACAAAACAGAGTTTATATTAGTACAAATTCTTCTTCTTCTTTTTTGTGAAAATTTATTCCACACCTTATATAATTTGAACTTAAAACGTTTTACCAATTTACCAATTTGAACTTCGCATGTTTTACCAACTAACATTCTTACATTTCCGAGCGGAGAACATTATGCTATGTCTTTTCCCATTAATAAAAATTTTTTGTGTAAAAATTGATTTACTAAGCTAGTAACTATTACAACTGAATCTGATTATATATATATATATATACATAGAAGAAAAACTATTATAATCTAATTTGTTTCGAGAAACTATTTAATTTTCTTTACTAACTCGTAAAAATAAAGTTACGAAATTAGGAATATAAATTCACTAAAATTTGGACGGAACTTAAAATTTTTAACAATTAGAACTTGGTCACTGAAACAAACACTTCGAGCTTTCCACCTTAATCTCTTCGTCATCTATAACAATTTGCAACCTCTAATGGAGAATGAACAAACAAATGTTGAACAAATGGTAATACAAATAGGTAAATCATCTCATTTTTACCTTCTTCTTCATCATTTTAACATATTTCTTTTAAATCTTCTCATAAGTCTAAATATAGGGTTTTAATATTTCTTTTGAATTTTTTTTTACAGCCAAAAGGCAGTCTACGTTGAAGAAAGAGTACTGGGAAAAATATAAAAAATGCTGTTTTTGTCCCGAGGAATTCCACAATTTGGAAAGATGTATGAAAAATATGAGAAAAGCTCATCCAAGAATGGTAAAATCTTCTCCTACAATGTTGCTTTGATTATATGTCCCATTCACAAAGACTAAAATTAGGTTAATTATATCTCCTATTCAGAAAAACTGAAATTAAATTATCTAGGTCTTACAACAACAAGCTTTAAATAGCATAGAACCTTGTAAAAAAAGATAGTTGGTTGTGGGGGAGTTTTCTTTGATCGAAGGGAGCTGAGTACGTTTTCCAAACTAGTCAATGAATAGATTTATGAGGAATTGAAGACTACAAATGGGATTGGTAATGTTGTTGCTCATGCGTTGAAGGGCGAGAGTGGTATGAATTGACCCAGGTAAATCGTTAATTTGAAATATGTTTGATCAGGTCCAAGATATTGTTTTTGTGGTTTATGTCAATTTAGATGCGGAATTTTAGTTTGACTGTGTTCGAGGTTTTATTTCTCATTAGAGGTTCAATTAATATTGTTTGCCTAGTATCTCACAATCTTTTGGTTCCAAAATACTCTAAAAGGATGGGATATAAAAATCATTGACAACCATTTTCAAATGTGCAGGTGGTTGTGAGGCGCATAAGCAACTTACCAAAGGCCTTAAAACAAATTCAATTTATAATAATTCAATTGATAATACTCGACGAGTAAGCATTTTATTGCCTTGTATGTCTGAAAAACTGAAATTAAATTATCTAGGTCTTACAACAACAAGCTTTAAATAGCATAGAAGCTTGCTGTTGTACGATCTAGATAATTTAATTTCCGTTTTTCTGAATAGGAGATATAACTAACCTAGACAAATCAATTTTAGTCTTTGTGAATGGGAGATATAATTAAAACAATATTGTAGGAGAATATTTTACCATTCTTGGATGTGCTTTTCTCATATGCTTTCATACATCTTTCCAAATTGTTGAATTCCTCGGGACAAAAACAACATTTTCTATATTTTTCCCAGTATTCTTCAACGTAGAATGTCTTTTGGCTGTAAAAGAAGATTTAAAATAATCTTAGAATCCTAGATTTAGATTTATGAGAAGATAAAGAAATATGTTAAAATGATGAAGAAGAAGGTAAACATGAGATTATTTACCTATTTGTATCACCATTTGTTCAACATTTTTATGTTGATTCTCCATTAGAGGTTGCAAATTGTTGTAGATGACAAAGAGATTAAGGTGGAAAGCTCAAAGTGTTTGTTTCAGGGACCAAGTTTTAATTGTTAAACTTTTTTAAGCTCCATCAAAATTTTAGTTATATTCCAAATTTCGTAACTTTCTTTTTACGAGTTAGTAAAGAAAATTACAACAGTTTTCGAAACAAATTAGATTGTAATAGTTTTTTTTTATATATACATAATAATCAGATTCAGTTGTAATAGTTACTAGCTTAGTAAATCAATTTTTACAGAAAAAAATTATTAATGAGAAAAAGACATAGCATAATGTTAAGTCAAAATGATTTCTCCGCTCAGAAATGTAAGCATGTTAGTAGAGAAGGCAATAAATTGGTAAAACATGCTAAGTTGAAATTATCTAAAGTGTGGAATGAATGTTCACAAAAAAAAGAAGAAGAAGAATTTGTATTAATATAAACTCCCTTTTGTATCAAATAAAAAAAATATTACATTTGCAATCATCTTGCAATCTCAAAAAAATATATTACATCTGCAGTCTTCTTCTACACAAAAGAAAAATTGTATCAGGATCCAATTACACCAATAATTGACATTACTCATTTTAGGCAATAAATTGTATACATAACATGCTTCTCTTTCCAAGCCCTTTCAAGGGTTTTTATTCTTTATTTGAGAATCCATAACCCCACAGAGAAAAAATTACAAACATGAATTAGAAATCCATTTAACAAAAGCTACGAAACCAAATGTGAATGCTCAAATCAAGAAAACTATACCCTAAATTTCATCAATACACAAAAGAACATTTCATCGTACCCAACCAACCAAAAATAAAAAGTAAATAAAAAAAAACCTCTTTCTAAAAAAATCTCGGACACCTGAATACGTTAGCTTGGGGTCCCCACTCCCCTCCGAAAAACCATTATTTCATGGAAAACCTTCAATTCATAGGATAATATTTCGCTTTACACCCGCCATACAAGGACATTTATGTTTTGAAATTGTTTTGCTATTTTGATTCCCAATCTAAAACCATGGGTTTGGAATTATAATCAAGGATTTTTGTTGTGGTGTTGTGTCTATAATCTTCAATATTTTTATTTTTCGGTGTCGTTGTTCTCAGAAGGATTTTCTACCCTTGATTTCTTCGATGTATCCATCCAGTTATCTATCCTAGGAAACATGTGACCTTTTGTTCAACTGTTGATTTCACTTTTAAACACATATTCCATGAGATTATCTTAGGGATGATGCTGGTTTTTTGTTCCATCATTTATGACTTGGTTTTTTTAATTATCTAATTACTCGTATTCATCTAATCACAACCATCCTGATCCTAATTCAAATTAGAGCCTTGCCCCATCTATATGCTGAAATCTTTTATCTGTACCCATGTATCTATTTCATGGGAAATCGGTTTCTTATTCAACCCCACTTTGCTTATTGCTCATAACATATTATTTGACCCCTCTTTATCTTAGATCCACAGTTTTTTCATCCCCTTTAGCTCATTTTTAGATATTTTTTTAGTTATCCTGATTTGTTTTTTTTTCACCCATGGCATGACTTCTGCCTGTTTTTTTGTCTTCATGTTAACCTAGTTAGATTTCTAAATGAAATTATGCTTTGAAAGAAATTTTTCTCTCTGTATTTTGTTCCTTGTTTAAGTTAGTGGTTAAGATGGTTTTTCAATTAGCTGTGTGAAATTCATTTCATCTTGTTTAGATTTTGAACTTGTAAGTTGGTTTATGTTGATTTTTGGAAAGTTTTTCTTTTATCTCTTTCCATGTTATTAGTCCTTCCAATGAGTTGGGACCTATCCTTGGATCCGAATAAGGCTTTAAGAAGAGTTTTTTATTCTTTACCCTGAGTATGTATATGAGTATCTATGAGGGATGCTTAAATCATAGAACATAAGCATAACATATTTAAGGAAACCATTTAGGAAAGGGGTCAGTTTATATGATTAGATTCAGTGGATAATTCTTATCATAGTCCAAGCGACTAAGATTATGTTTTATGACGACCTTCAATACTAGGAACTCTCATGTTTCAACGAAACATCATGAAGAATATTCAACATCAATAACCCCCATCCTTGTTTCATCACGGTTATAGATTCCATCTTCAAGATCAAGTGCTTCACTAAGAGACTGTTCACAACAAGTAGCAAACAATCAGCTCCCATGTTCACCAGGACAAGGATATCCAAGAATCTCAAGAAGAATATTTTAAGTTCTTGATATCACGACATCATGCGCTAATTCTATGTGTGTACTTTATAGGCCGGTGGAATACCCACCTTCTCATTGATAATTTCTAGATTTTATTTTCTTCCTAATTCTAGTTGTAGGTTTTATTTCTCATATTAATAGAATTTAATTGTGGTTGTTTAGGTATAATTGTATTAAATATTGTGGTCTATTTCAGGATTAACCTTTTTTTGTAACCTGATTATTTCGAAATCAGTTTTTTTTTTGTTATTAAGAGTTAGACGACATTAGTTTTAATATTTATTTATTTCGTTTACTTTAATTGCATCACTGAACTAGTTCATTATAGATATTGCATACCACCACTGGATACTCCTCGATCTCCCAGAAGCGTGCAAGTTTTCCCCAGCTTATTGCGGAAGATTCATAGAATAAATGGGATCATAATGGTACCCATACACCCAAATAATCAGGTCAAAGAAATCGGTACGGGTCAAACTGGGAAAAAAAGAGATTCACAGGTAACAGTTGGGCGGTGCACCTCAACATCTAGACTCTAATGATTGATTGGACTCAAGTACCTGACTAGCACATTGGATCAAGTGCAATGGAATCCACCACCAACATTCATGTTCCTTTGGGAATTGTTGTGCCCATCAAAAATTCTTTTTTTTTTTTTGCCTTGTGGAAATCATTTGAAGGTCTACGGACCCTCGACAACCTAAATTGTATCCATCTCACCGATCTCACAACTACCACCTTTGCAATGTTGATACAGAATCTGTTGCTTATAGTCTTCCCCTCTATCATGCTACTGAATATTCATGACATATTGATTCAAGTGTAATTGATAATTATTTGGTATCACATATCCCAATATAATAGCTTTTTAGTAGTTTAATAAATATTATGCTTCAAAAAAATAATAATCATACTCAACCGTAATTACAAGAGAATATAGGAAATACATAACTTATCAGGATAAACATAGACTTTATCTCTAAAATGATGAATCAAACCAGGTTCATCAAAAAACACGAGAAAAAGCAGAAGCTTCATCATAAGATCTAGCAACACCCCTACTTTCACAAGACCTAAACAAATTTCTATACCCAATAACTTCTTATTCAAGAATAACTAATTTCATCAATTTCTTTGCTTATGTAAACAATATCGCATCTTTTCCATCCCCCCCTTCAAACTCAATTCTAACTCCCGAAACTTCGTAGACTTGTTATCAATTTTCAAACTTTTATAGAGCTTTTGTAGAGTTACCAAAATAAAGGTTGCAAAGTTACTAGCATTACTAGTGCAATAGACCAAATAATATAATTGATGAATTATAACATTATTTAAATAACCCTAAAAATCTACCCTTTGAAATATATCCTTGTTCAACTTAAATAGTACGCCTCACTGAAAGCAAGTAGCACAAGTTGCTTCCAAAAGTGAAAGCAACTAGCACAAGTTGTCTCAAAAAAAAAAAAGAATCCATATCCAGGAGACATCGTAGTCTTATCAGAGTGAGATACATGATATGTGAGGAAGTATTTACCTTTGAAAATTTGAACCCAGATTTAATTTGGGGTTTTCACTAACCACCAAGCCAATTATTTAACTTAGAACTCAGGCACGAACCGGTGAGGGGGCTAACTACAGAATTTTTTTTACCGCTGGAGATCTTATTTATAGCCCAATGCAAACTGTTAGTATCCCATTACCTATCCCAACAACAAATCCTTTTCTCGGAGCAGTTACGTTGTGGTCGAGCCATATCGTAGAAGTATTTTTCTCCTCTTCTTTTTTTTTGCCACGTCTTGAAAATCTTTGTTTTTTCCTTTTTTCTTTTCAGGGGGTTTAGAGGGGGCTAGCTTTTAGGAATAAAATAGTTTTCATGTTTTTTTTGAGGAGAAAAAGCAGGATATGTTTTTAGTTAAAACTAACTTCTCATTGCGTGTAAACAAAAGAAGAGGGGCCACATACTTAAAGTATGTAGCCCGACTACATCATAACCCTGGCATCCTTTTCCACTCTTCGATTCTTTAGGTACCTTGATTGGAAAATGAAAACAACAAGTCTCATTTTCTTATCGTTATGGAGCCATCAACCCAATTTAGCATTTTAGGTTGCATGCGCGTTGCGTTAATTCTGGATGTTGCGGGAGTGATTGGTAACTGTGTTGGGTGTTTCCTTTCTTGGATTGTTGGGAAATGAAATGGAAAAGATACGAGATATTTCTGGAAATCGATAAAAAAAAGGGTGAGTATTGCTTTAATTATTACTTCTCCAAATATGCAGTTATGTTTGAGGTGTATAATAAAGTGTAAATATATCAACTATTTCTGTTAATCATATAATTGCTATTACTCTAAGTTAATTGAAAGTAATTTTGTTTATTGATTTCCAAATCGGATATTAAACCCCCGAACTTCCATAAATTGACTTTAGAGTTGAGAATCCATGGTGTATCTGAGAAAAAAATTCATAAGAGTGGTATCCCTACATATGTTGTTAGATTTGACGATTTATTTTTGAGAAATCGTGTGTGCATTTGGAAGATTCTGGCACTCATTTAATACAAATGAAATTAATGAGTCTAGCGATTAGATTCGAATACGAAGTGAGTTTTCAAGTGTACTAATAATACCCAATATAGTATGTAGTTGTTGAAAGATTGATGCCCCATTTCCCGTTACATGATGACATGACTATCCATTTATAAGGAGTCAGAGCAAGTGGTAGTGATTTATGCGTATAAATAGGCAAACCACAATTAACTTTTTTTTTTGAAGCATAAAGCACAGTTTACTGAATGTATTGATTAAAATTTTTGTTGGTGTTGTATGAATGTTATTGCTCATATACCTTGTTTGTGATTTGTTTGATCAATTTTTGAAGTTTTGTGCTATAATTCCATTTGTTGTTTACTGATTTGATGTGTTATAATTCCATTTTATGTTTACTGATTTGGACCTTTTAAGGGATTAAATTTTAATGTTGCGTATTTACTGATTCTACCCAGGTTATAATGTCACTCGATCATCTTTTTCCAGTAGCTAAGCGAGGAAAAATAATACAGTTATTCTTAAACTAATATAGTTGGTGTTGCAAATATTTATGGCTAGAGTATTCTCTTGCAAAAAATAAAGCATAACGTTATCATTGCTTTATCTACCGGAACATTATGCATTTATTATTGAAGGATTTTCAGACCATAACTCTTCATATTTTTGGCACCCAAATTTTTCACATCGAGGTTTTCTTTGAAATTTGAAGAAATGGAGTTTTCCAAGGAACTTGGGTCATGTCGGTATGCAAAAATCTTGTTGGCATCTGCAATTTGATAGTACAACGTGGTCGTCGTATATGTGCTAAGCATGAAAAAAGTTTCTCCATAGTTGTTTGCATATTAAGGAAAATGTACTTCTTCAAAATATTCTACAGTAGAACCTCTATATAAGAATACTCCATATAGGAATAACCTCCATATAAGAATAAAATTTTCTGGTCCCGACTTGGGCCAATTATATTTAAGAATAAACTCCATATTGGAATAAGTCATATTTTTTTCGGTCCCGTCTTAAGGAACTTACCTCCATATAAGAATAATTGATATTATAATATAAATAATATAGGTCTTGGCATATATCACAATTTAAGATGAACAGATTCTTGAAACAATTTTGCAAGATCATTTTACTTCTAAGTTGGTTTGATGCTTTGTTTTGCACAACTCAATAAAATTTTCCATTTCTTGGTTGAATTTTGTGTGGATTGTGTTATATCTCAAGATTCATTTATCCTTATCTGCAGAACTAAACGAAATTTAATTAATATTTCTATACCCAACATTATGATGTTTCCTATGCATATGTATGTATTTTTCCTAGGTACATATATAACAAAAAAAAAATCGATGTTTTCAAGGTAGACCTCTATATAAGAATAACTTATATATAAGAATATTTTTCTGAAGTCCCTAGGATATTCTTATATAGAGGTTCTACTGTATTTTATAATTTGCAATATCTGATGCAACAAAAAAAATATTGTTACACAATTTTTCTTTACTAGAGTTCGTCAATATTTTAGCCCCAGCCAACCACAATTCCTGTGTCCGTCTCTAATTTGAGGGTTATTGGGGCTTATGACATGAAAAGAGTTGAGGAAATGGGAAATGAGGCTAATCAAAGTTATGATACTGAATTATTCCAGTGCTTAGACTCTCACCGACTGAGATAAATCAGCAATTAGCATTAGGCATTGTAGTAAAGTTGTAGGTGAAGGAAGATCAGTGACAGTCTTGGCATCTGGCAAGGAAGTTGCAGCTAAGCAATTCCAGCAGCATCTAAATCCATGTTAACTAGAATGGCACGCGCCGAGGCAATGTGACCAGAATGCTACCGTACTATAAACCTATCAAAACCACACGCAAAAGAAAACGTGTTTCATTCCCGTAAGGAATACTAGTCTTCATAAGCATGAGTTCATCAACATCTACATCATTTTTTCAAACTTCCCAGCAATTGAAATGGATAACTGTAAGCATATCATGTACATGTATTGGACGTACGTGGTTGTTGTTGGAAAATTCAGGGTAATAGAGGATGAAAACAAAGAATGAAAATAATGTTGTATCACTGGAGCTTCAAGGCCTTGCGATTCTTTTCAGCAATTATTTCGACTCTTCCCAATAAATTGGCGAGTATAATCAGTCAGCGAAATATTGCTGACAGGATACAATGAAGCCCTAACAACATTGTTGGATTCAAAGGTTGTACTCCCTTGACCCAACCAACAACACACTGTTATTGATTCTGAATATGCTTAGAGAGAAAGAGTTTTTTTTGATGATTGAAATGGGAAGAATCCTTCGCTATTTATAGAGGGTTTCATTCCTTTTAAAGATGTCGTTTCATCTTCAACAGGCGCTATCAAAAGTCGTCATCCATTAATGGGAAGAGACGCGACCGTAGATGTCGTTACAATATTGAAAATATCCAACAATTGTATGTATCTACCTAGTCAGTTAAGTTTAATGACTTATTTAGTAGTATACTGGTATATATTGTACATACGGCCATACGAGACTTGATAGTTTGTTCGGACATTCTTCGTGTTGATGCACAAGCAAATTGGTTTCCCCATGACAGTGACAGCACCTGTGACAAAAAAGACATTGTTAATTCAAACGCAAAGTTAGACTACTCAAACAAATTTTGTTTCTACTTTCAATTCCTTTGAGCCTGTGAATTAGCTATTTTTTCAAATTTCTCGGTTAGCAAATTCAATAAATTTTAAGATAGAGTAAATTAAATAAGTCTAATAGAGGAAATAAAAAGGTATCAACATTAGGCTTTCGATAATGATCCAGGGATGTACCTCCGAAAATTTCGATAATTGATTTGTTATATACTTATATGGATGCTAGCTAATTAAAGGTCTCTTTGCTGTTGACTACATCCATTGTGATGATTGAATAACTTTTATTATGAGTGCATATGGATATTTAAGTACATGGGTGCATATGGATAGTTAAGTACATGGATTTTGTTTTTAAATATTCATGATAATTTCCGCAAAGTCCAAATTTGTGCACCCCACGTAATGCACGCTCCAACAATTGTTATCGCCCCAAATCACTATAAGTGGTTACTACAAAACTTAAACCTAATACAAGGATCTTAGCTATGTTCTGATGCATAAGTTACAAGAAAACTTAATGTACATCCATAATATACAGAAATGAGTACATGAATTATTTTGTAACATATTTATGATGACTTTTTTTTTTCTTTTTGTAAATTGATAATGCATTCAAAAAGACTAACTTAGGGAGTTAGCAACCCTTACATCAAAAAGAGCAGATCCATCGAGTGTTCGGGTATTAGAAGCTTCCCAAACATTAGATCTATCTACTTCTAAATCTTGAGTGATACATGCCGGTGGTTCATTTACCCAATTAATGAATGATCTAAAAGTTTTAACTTCCATAGCTAGGATATCAGCTACATTTTTGCTAATCTAGGAATAAAGAAAAAAATTCAAAAAGTTGGAGCAAAAGCTGAAATCATGTTTTACTTCTTCCATAATGTTTGATTCTACCAAGTTATTTGAGATGGTACTCCATTTAGATAGTCAAACAGATTCTTGCAGTCCCCTTCAATACTGAAATTTGACATGTTGTTCTCTGTCTCCCATTTCCCAGCTTGAAGTAGTGTTAAAACCTCTGCCTCTTATGGTGTTGATGCTGAGATGGGTCATGTTCTACCTTGTTCAAAGCCACCTGCATTATTTATAAGAATTAAAGAAAAACTCGCTGCTTCATTTTCTGATTTCCATGCTGCATCTATGTTAATATTGTTTTGATCTTTTAGAGGAGCCTTCCAAATTGCTCTTGGCCTTCCTAAGTGATTAGCTGAACTAATGGGGACCTGGTATTCTTCTTTATGCCAGAAGATCAAGTGTCTTTGTATATCTATAGCTAATTGGAGGTGTGATTTTTGCTTCTTTTCGAAAGTTCTGTTACATATTTCTTTCCAAATGAACCAGATCTTAGTCATAATGATTTCTATAGGTAAAATTTGGTTGTTCTTACCTATACAATGTCTACATATGTCTATGAAAGTTTTTGAGCTTTCAAAATTCAATTATGATGACTTCTAACTAGTGCACTTTTAAACATTTATGAGGAATAGGACCTCTATATAGTTACTGACATGACCAAAACCATTAACTCCATAGCTAAAAATCTTGCACCCATTCCTTAACTAAAATATGAAAATGGTTTTTGTTTAGCATCAACACAGCTCCAACTCAAGTTTCACAAGCATGTAGCAAGCTCAAAGGGCTTAATAAAATGTGGTAATACCATCACTGGTGTTGTGGTGACTGCTCCCCTTGAGTTTTCCAAATGCAGTTTGAGCTTTTGTACCCTGTTCAAAGCCATTATTCTTAAGTAAATCAGTTAATGGCATAGGTATAAGTTCATATTTTCCGACAAACTTTCTATAGTAGCATGTCAGTCCAAGAGATACATTTTATCTTTCAAAGTTACTAGAGTTGACCAGTTTTTCATATACTCTATCTTAGCTAGATTTGCAGTGACTCCTTCCCAGATATAATACGACCCAAATACTCGATTTGAGTTTGTCTAAGTGATCATTTACTCAGCTTAGCAAACACCGAATGTTGTTTGAGAATAGATAATATGAGTTTCAAGTGATGGATATATGTTTCTATTTCAGGCCTATACACAATTATGTCATCAAAGAACACTAAAATAACTTTCCTTAGATGTTGCTTGTAAACTAATGTCATTTATCAAATCTTGGAAGCTTGCACGAGCGTTAGTTAGCCTAACATGCATAACTAGAAACTCGTAGTGGCCCAAACGAGTCTTAAATGCACTCTAATCTGATGATACCCAACTCTTAAGTCAATCGTAGAAAATAACTTGGCACCATTCAGTTCATCGAGGAATCCAACAATGACTTGTATTGGATACTTGTCTTTTGATAATCAATGCATTAAGTTTCCTGTAGCCAACGGAAAAACTCCAATTCTCATTTTTCTTTTTGACCAGTAATTTTAGAAAATAAAATAGATTATGACTTGGAATTATAACTCCAGAGTTGAGAATCTCCTGCACAAAATGCTCCACAATTTCTATTTGTACATATGGAATCCTGCTTGGCCTTTGGTTGGGTGGTGTGGATATATAGTAAAACTATACGATTTATCTTTTTTAATTTAGTTAGATATATCCTCAAAAAATCGGGTAGAAAATGTTACCTGACTCAAATAACTTCAAACTAGATATACGAGGCAAATGAGACATCATAAAAATGAAAAAACAAACGAGTCATATTTCAAATCGCAAGCCAAGTCCAAACAAACCGGATGTCAACATCGGATATTAGGAGCCACCTCTTTAGAGCATATTTAACAATGGGTGTTAGAAATCCCATGTGGAAGTCTTTTTTAGACCCTTATCCATGGGTTTTTACATATGTAAGAACTTTTTCTCGCAAACCATCTCCAATTATGTGGGGCCACATTTTTGGGATTTAATATGTGGATAAGGAAAAAGTAATCTCCTTTTTTCTACTGGTTTAAAATATCTTATTTGTAATAATAATTAAAAAAAATAATCAGAAAAATGACATGAAGGTCTAATTAAAAGTCTAGTTAAGACTTTCTCTTAGAGGTATAAAATTCTAGGTGTCGATAGAACATAACACTCTTACTCATTATTGGAGATGCTCTACGCATTTTAGCTTTCAAGTTTGGTTTCTACCTCAAGCCAGATACTTAGAGCACATCGTAAGTCATGTCTAAGAGGGTCATGTGTGAACTTGGTCACTAGGCCTTTTACAAGTTAATTTTTCTTTTACCAATGATTTCATAATAACTTACAGAGAAAATTAATTAAGATAACAACATAATAATTATAATTATATAGTATATGTAACACTGATCAAAGTAACACATGTACATTTGGTTGGGTGTTTAGATTATATATAAATGCTCCTTTTTTTTGAAAAAACTGAAAAACGAAGGCCTTACTTGTTGTTGGGTCCTGTGTGGTGCACCTCCTGCACCCCTCAGAATCGGCGAGGCAAGTACTCAATACCTCGTTATTTTTCAACAATTTGTGATTTGGTTAGGATTCGCGGGTTTGCACCATCAAATTCAAACTAACTAAGCTAATGGAAAACTCAGCTAAAAAATATGTCGAGATCAATTTACATGAATTTCTCTAAATTGATTTTGAATGAGCCTATGAATCAATAAAACCTCACCTCCCTCCTTTCCAATAATTCAACTTCAATACCATTGTGATTTCAAGTTTGGTCGTTAATTCAAATGCAAAATTTTTCTACTCAAGAAAATTGTATTTCAATCCGTTTGAAATTTTCACTATAATATAAAAAACAAAAAAAACTCCTTTGAGTTTTTGGAATAACTATTTTCTTAAATCTCCATATGCAATTAAATAAAAGTTTGAGACGTTGGAGTAAATTGAACAAATCCATCAGAGAAAATATAAGTAAGGCTTTCGGCATTCAACCGGGCTTTAGATATTAATCAAAGACATAGTCAGAAAATTTAGATAATTTCGTAAATATAATTGTTATAAGGGAGCCTACGTTTTACTTCAAAGGAATTGTTCACTGTAATGAAAATCTACATTAAAGCTCAGTTTATTATTGATAATTGATGGATAGTTAAGACCATGGATTTTAATTTCGAAATATTTATGATAACTTATATATAAGGGAGGATTCTTTCACACTTTTATATTTATACTATCTCACACTTTGACCAGTATTTTTCTCAATAAACTTCGACGCTGACGAATTTGAAGCTAATATTTTGAAGTTACGTTCCTCTTACAAAACTCTACATATCTAACAAAAATGAGCACGATCCGAAATACCAAACCTTAGTGTCTATCAATCTTAATTTCAACGGTTGAGAATTCTCTGAGTTTCGACGGCTAATTTTCAGTGTAGTAGATGGTAATGTTATACGCCTAGCCTCTAGTCACATGACTTGCATCACAGAAACGCATACACATGTATGCTTTGACAATGAAAATGCATTTCCCAAAGTATTCACCATCGCGATTCACATGGCCGCACTCGCACACAATTTATTTCTATCGGCGCTCTCAGTAATGACCACTTTGTTGTGAGCGGACCATATTTCCCCAGCACCAGCTCCAGGTTGTACAACATTTCACCTCCCTTAAGCCTAGTCCCAACTACTCAGCTAATTCTTGTGTTGAGATTAATTTACATGAGTTTCTCTTGTTTGATATTGCATGATGAGCCTCCGAATACAAGTATAAACTCTTTCGACTTCTTACTTGTGTATCAGTTCCTTGAGTTTTTGGATTAACAACATTTTGTAGTATTTTTACGCAAATTAAATAAAATTATGAGATGCTGAAGTAAATTGAATAATTTGAAGAGATGTAATAAGATTCAGATTTACTTCCCATTTTGGCAATAATCATGTACTTCTGAAATGCAAGAAGAGTTAAGAGCTTGCAAGGATTTTATATACTCTAGTGGTATACCAGTATACACTTCCACTGAAACATGAACCAACTACTAATTTATAATTACTCTTTTACACTTCCACTGAAACATGAACCAACTACTAATTTATAATTACTCTTTTTCAGGTTCCTAGTTCAATATAAATTTTACGGGTTGCAAGTCTTTGTGATGTGATTCAATCAAAGGCATTTTCAATGTAGTCCTTAATTTCATCTATAATGAACTATATCCTAGTGGTGTTGATTTTACGTTCTTATTGCTTTCCCTTCTAGATTGATGGTTGGTGAATGCAGCGCCCCGACCTAAAACAGGTTAGTCCACCAACCTGAACAAAATCAACATCTTGCTGTCTCACCTGATCTCATCACGGCACTAGTCCAATTTGAGTAATCCAGCTTTGTTAAAAACCAGTTTTATAGCAAGTCATCGTACAACATTATAAACAAAGCGTTGGAATAGTTAACAACTATAGCCCCGCCTGTGAGCAATATCAAGACAGTGTATAGCACCCTTAAATTTCAGACCTTAATTCAATTCAAATGTTCCTTAACTACATAGTCAATTATCAATAAAAGTAAAGATACCGAAATAAAACTAAAAATGCCGCAGTTCATCATGGTGCATATTTTAGTTTTCTCCATAAGCCTGGAGGGCTTTTCCAACCAACCTACAAACACCCCATTCATTCATAACCTCAGCGCCAATACCTTCTTCATAAAATTTGATAGCGTTCTCATTCCATTTCAAGCAAATCCAATCAACACGACAAAACCCCAACTTTACAGCATGAGTTGCCACTGCTGATAACAACATTTTCCCGAACCCTCTCCCTCTATAAAACTCTCTCACAAACAAATTATCTACATGAAAACCTTGTTTTGCTAAAAATGCTGGGTAATTTGGAAAAAAGATAACCCACCCAACAACAACAATATCATGACCATCAAAATCACTATCAAGATTACCTACCTTAAAAACGTTAGAATCCGGGTCGTTGATTGGTTCTTGGAGATCAACAGTCTTTATGATAGGAGTATAGTTAGGATTCCTGGAATGCTTGTCTTGTGGAAATGGGTGCTGAGAAATTTCCAGGATGAAACAAGTAACAGATTGAAATGGTGGAGATTTAAAGAGGGTGTCGGATAATGAGTTTTCGGTAGCTTCGAATAAGTGCTCAAAACGTTCATATACGGCCAGTTGATATATCAACTTGTGTATATGAGGAACATCTGAAATTTCGCCAAGGCGGATTCTTGCATACACTGATGAATTTTTGGCAACATGGTTTCCTCCATTGGAAATAGAAGCCATGGTTGGTATTTAAGGGAGTGATAGATAGATAATAGTTGCCGGTATTGGTGATTAAGTTTTCTTTATATAGACGAAAGAAAATAATGCATCAAGGATAGCTCAAATAATTGTAGCCTATTCTCATTCACTAATGCCTACGTATGCTAGTCATTTCCATTGAGTCGTACGTGATATTAGATAAGAGAAATATGCCAATCACTTGTGACTATTTTATAACTTAGCGTTCAATTTCTCCTATTTTTTGATAGCCATGTTACATGGAATTTATAAAGTCGCTCATCTTTTTTGATTTTCATGCATAAATTAATGCCGGCTTCAAAGCCATCGCATGTTATAGGTCCAGAAATGTGGTCATGGTTGTTTCTCCTTGTCCTATATAATAATTACCCCATTGAAAGCAAATCTGTACAGAATGCATTGAATGGCACCGAAAATGAAACTGAATTTGGGCAAAGTTACTTTGTGAAATTTCCCAAAAAAGTAAATTAATGAACACCATTGCAGCCACAGGTTTGGGATAAACTGAAAATCTAAAAGACCATGCACATTGATCGGTCAATTCAGTCAGCTATGATTCTGCCAATCTTGCAATTTGACACCCCTTGAACAAAACTTAAATGCGATGATGAAGATAGCTAAGACAAATGCATCCAGTCAAGCTCTTGATCCGTAGATGGACGCCAGTTAAGTTGAATCCAACAGGTGTTTAAGTATTCAAATGCTTCGCTAAAATCATCACAGGTACATTCACTCCAAGTAGCATGCCACGTTCTTGTACCAAGAGAATAGCATAAAATCCCATTGCCGTGAAATTTAGGGAAGTAGATTTTATTTTCCATGCAACTATTTGCAGGAGCGATTGCCGAGAAACTAGAGGTATCGCTGACAAACAACATATACTACTACCCCAAACTTTCAATTCTAACCCACTCGTCCTTTGATATATTAGCTTTATCAAAACTAGTGACAAAACACCTAGGATGACCAACTTTGTGGTACAAAAAATCCAGTCATATTATTTTCAATAAATTAAAACAGTTTAATTAAAAAATGACACAAAAACCCCAAATCAAATAATAAAGAGTAAATTTAGTTTTTGTTATTTAATAAAAAAAAAAACATACCCTTTATATCTTTTCTTCTTCTTTGTCTTCTTCTCTCATTCCTTTTTTTCTTCTTTGTTCTGTCTCCCCACCACAATCACCACCAGCAGAAACAATAGATCTACGAACACCAACAACAACTTTATTCTCCCCCGACACATTATTGCACCTGCGTATCTCACCACTACCACCACCCTCCTCCGCCTCCTTCAATTCCTTCACCACCAATACCATTTCCACCACCGTAAACATCACCACCCCCAACTCCTCTCCACGTCACAACAACCATAATCAAAACCCTAACCATAGTTTCATTTTAAAAATCAGAAGGAAACACAGGTGGATCTGGTGATGTTTTGATGATTCTGTAAGATCGGATGAAGAAATTGTTGAAATTAGGGTTGTGACTGTAATTGCAATTGAAGAACAAGAAGAACAGAGATGGGTTGGTGACGAATTGATGATTGAGATCAATTTTGTAAGGAAAGGATGATGAAGTGGTGATGTTCCTAACAAGGGTCTGAGGAATTGGATCCAACAATTTTCTTCAATTTCATGCCTAAATTTACTTACTTTTGCCTTCTTCTATTTTCACCATCACCCTCCTTCTTCACCACCACTAAAAACAAGCAACACTGTTATAGACAACTGAAAATTGGTATGAACTGAAACTGGATTTGTCAAAATTGGTCTTCACATCAACTTCAGTTTGATTTAAATTCATACTAATTTCGTTTTCATAAAACATATGTACACTTTCAGATTTTAAAGGAACAAGATGAATCTTCATATACACTGGTAAGAACTACTTCACAATGGGTCAATTCCACGCCCTAATTGAAATTTTTTCTCAATTTTTTCTTGCTTTCTGAATTTTTATTGTGTATGTTTCCCTTTGCTATACTCCATTTTAGATGTAGTAGTATTAAAGATTTAGTCAAGCTTAAGGTTACGACAACAAAAATGCAACAACAAGACTGGATCTCTCCATTGATGATTACCTTATTGTGTCTGTTTAACTTAGCTACGGATAATGCAACAAAAAAACCGGTTACCTTTAGTTGCAGTCCCCAACGTGTGGTTACTTGTTAGTTATGTTCTTACCAAGTTCAGTGATTCATTAATAAATACTTGTGAAATGATTTGTTTGTTTTTAGAAAGTAATTTGAGTAGCCTGAAATGGAATTCAGTTTAACGTGTTATACACATAAGTCAGTTAGTGTTGGATTACGTACTCAGTGGTGGATGCATCTTGGATCATCATAGCCTTTTAGAGATTATAACATAATCCAGGAAAATGAGTTTCTTCATTTCAGTATCAATTTCAATGTATCCCCTAAGCTCATGCTAACTGTGGAACATGTCCATATATTCTTGTGAATTAATTCACGTCATTGTATTTACTTTTGAAGGTTAGTAGTGGTTTTAAGAAATGGATTTTGTAACTGAGACTGTTGGTGGTTTGTCGGGGACAAGGGAGATGACTGTCGTGTTTGTTATTGTCTTTGAAATGATTATGTTGATGATGATGGCCTTTGGGTTCCTGGTATTTTCATGAAACGGGGCCAGACTAATGGGAAATGATTTTTGTTTTGCCCAAATGAGGCTCCAGGCTTGGCTGATTATTGGGGTGATGAGTTAAGAAGATGTATACCAAGTACGAGATTGAGGTAAACATGTATCGTTGTCAACCTTTGCTCTTTGTGTTTGAGTTAAAACTTATTACTATAGCTTTATTCGTTGTTTAGAAACTTACTCACTAATCTCTTTTACACTATTTTTGTGGACCAAGTTACAACAGTTGTTGCCACAAATTTCAACAAAGTTATTGACATAAGCTGCTACCCAGTGGATAGTGCAAAAAGATAAAATATGAGGCACATGCCAATAGGAATAGGAATCTAGGGTCTTGACTTGTATAATACCTCTTGTAATTTCCTTTTTAGGTACATATAGTTCATGAATTTAATAGGAATAGAAATACCGGCCAATATATAGTTCATGAATTTCGATTACATTGAATTATTTTAATTGTCATTTTGACTCGTATAATACCTCTTTAATTTGTTTTGTAGGTACACAACAAGTCCACATATGTTCAGTGTAGATACTGAAAATGAACTTGCATGAAACCAATTTTGGTTTCATCTGTTTTTTTCTTCATTTTGCTGAAACCAATTTTGATTTCATCTAATTTTTGTTGAAACCAATTTTAGTTTCATCTAATTTTTAGATTTTTTTGTCAATGAAACCAATCTTGTTGATCATATGATAATATTGTTGGTGGGGGTTTTACAAAATGTTATGAAACTGAATTACCTGTAATAATGTTTAGGTAGTTGTATGGTTTGAATTCTAGCTGTAACTAATAATGTTGCTGAGGTTTGAATGAATTTTTTGTTTCATCTAATATGTGATTTTTTTCTTCCAGATTTTATGTTGACGAAACCAATCTTGTTGGTGTTTCAGGTAAATGGGTCGTGGAGTCAGTTATGGAGGAGATCCGAGTTCTTTAGGATCTCTCTTTCCTTGTCCCTAGGAATCAAAACTATATGTACCTGTTGCACTTGTTGCTGCTTCAACCGCCATTGCTGCTGCTGCTCAGACCCCCTAGTTCAGGTGAAAAAAAAAATACCTACAACTAACAAGTCTTCCCCCTCGCCCCTAGTGTATAAAGATAAACTGGGTCCATCAGGAGTAGTGCAAGGTTCTCTATCCAATAACTATTATCGCGCTAATGGCCAAAAACAATAGCAAATTCATCCATGGGAGTTTTTAACTAAAATCTGCGCAGTTCCATCCATCTTATCTCATTCTTAGACTATGAATGATATATCTGCGAAACAACACATCTGTATATTTGTAATTTTGTGTCTATTTTGAATGGATTGCTTAGATTTTTTGTGGTTACAATAGTTGCTTATATATGCATTTCTGGAAACATGATCGATCTTCGACTAAGGTTCACTTTGTTTAGTTACATTTCATCCGTTACTGTTTTCGAAGCTTTCCGAAATAGCATTTAGACATGACATGTTAATCATGACATTTCAATGATGTCTTTTCTATCAATGGACATGTAATACCTCTTATAATTTTTCTTGCAGTTGAATTCTCACGAAACCAAAATTGGTTTCATCCTATTTATGATGAAACCAAAACTGGTTTCATCCTATTTTACCTATGGAGATGATGGTAGTGGTAGTGGGCGGAAGCGGTGCTGGTGGTCGGTGATGGCGGTCGGCGGTCGTGGTGCGGGTGGCGGTGCGGCATGTGTTGGCGGTGGATGGTAGTGGTGGTGCAATGGCACGGTGCTGGTGGTGGTGGTCGGCAGTGGTGCTGGTGGTGGTGGTCGGCAGTGGTGCTGGTGGTCGATGATGGCGGTGGACGGTGGTGGTGCTGG
>NC_039359.1:142970594-142978312 GCF_003573695.1 Papaver somniferum
TGCGGTGATGGTGGCGCGGTGGTCGGTGGCGGCGGTGATCGGTTGTGGTGGTGGCTCGGTGGCGGTGGTGGTCGGTGGCGGTGTTGGTGGTGGTCGGTGGCGGTGGTGGTCGGTGGGGGCGACGGCGGTTGTTGGCTGCGGCGTGGTCGGTGGTGGTGGAGCGGTGGTGGTGCTGCTGGTGGTGGGTTGTTGTTGGTGGTGATAATATCATAAAATTGAAAGGTGGGATTGTTTTTTGTTTTTGTTGGGATGATTTAAAAATATTAGAAGATTAATATAGACAGTTTATGTTAAATGGGGTTTTTGTGAACAATTTGTTTTGTTGGAGTTTTTGTGTATGGATAGTGACACCTTTTGAGTTATAACTCGCGGCCGGTAGCTTTACAGACAACAATCGACTTCCCCAGTGGCTGGTATAAATGCACTAAGAAGACGTTTCCATCACAGGAAACCAAGTAATTTGCATAACCAAACCTAAAATCTTCCATAAAATTGAAAGTACTCCATTTAATTTTCTTACAACTTTGTAACTCATAGCATGAAACTAAGTCATCTAGGTTATTGGGCCTCCAATTATTGTTTCCCCGTCTAATGGTATAAATTGGTTTAAAAAAATTGTAAGACATGGCGAACACTATGCAGTCTCTACTAGGAGGTAATGACGAGAATGAGAAGTCACGGTATGTTGTATATAGTACGCCAGGTAAATCAGGAAGTTGAATCGTCTCTCTTGTAAAGGGTGTTGCGCTAAAATCCTGCGGAAGCGATTTGCACGGCTATACAATGGTACTCTAAATATTGCAAAGAACACAAATTAGAAAAGAAAAGAGACGAAAATTTAACGAGGTTGAATTCTCGGGAAAAATAAGAGATTTATATATTATCGTTTGGCAGAAAACATATAAACCCTAAGAGAGAAAGAAGAATTTTTGGTGTGTTATTTTCTAGGTTCTCTACTAGGCTATTTATATAGATACGTTACTTAGTCTACAAGACTAGAGTTTCCACAACTTAGCTAATAAGTTACAAGACTTTAGGATTAAGAAAACTAATTAAGAGTTAACATAAAACTCTTAATCCTAATCCTAACTCATGACCCACCAAAGTTGTTATCCCAACTTTGTCTCCACCGAATAGTAAGGCCCATTAACCTATATCCAACGATTCTCCACCTCGGATCATGCATTCATGCATGAGACTATCAATATACGAAACCACCTCCATCTTCCAACGTCGATTGCGCCATAGGCTGCCTACGTATCCTCTGCAAGGAATCAAACCGACCGTAGTTCATTCAATGGCCTTACTAGAAGGCCTCCACCAGGTTCCTAAGAACCTCTACACCAAAGGGTCTCACCAAAACGGAAGAATGTGGATCAATTTCGTGTAGTGACGAAACTTGACCCCGGATACTACTTTCGTGAACATATCAGCTGGATTGTCTTTGGTATCGATCTTCACAAGTAGAATGTCTTCTTCTTCCAGAATTTCTCTAACAAAGTGAAATCGAACATCTATATGTTTGGTTCTGGCATGATGCACTTAATTCTTAGCCAAGTAAATTGCACTAAAACTATCACAATGCACAGGCAGCTGTTCCTGCACAACACCCAAGTCATCTAGCAAACCCTGTAACCATATAGCCTCCTTAAATGCCTCTGTCACTGCCATATACTTCGCTTCTGTAGTTGAGAGAGCCATAGTAGACTGCAAAATCGATCTCCAACTAACCGGTGCTCCAGCCAAGGTAAATACATACCCTGTAGTTGAACGCCTCTTGTCCAAATTACCGGCATAGTCAGAATCTACATAACCAACACACAACTGATTGTTCCCATCTTCCTTCACAAACTCCAAGCCAACATCAACAGTACCATAAAGATACCTCAAAATCCATTTCACAGCTTGCCAATGTCCTTTACCAGGATTATGCATATAACGGCTGATCATACTTACTGCATGTGAAATGTCTGGCCTCGTACATACCATTGCATACATCAAGCTACCAACAACACTAGCATATGGGACTTGGGCCATATACTCACGCTCTTCTTCTGTAGTAGGAGACATATCAGAACTCAACTTAAAATGAGGACCAAGGGGAGTACTTACAGATTTAGTTCCTTCGCAGATACCAAATTTCTGTAACACTTTCTTCAAGTATGCCCTATGAGACAAACAAACTTTACCCTTCTCTCTGTCACGTTGAATCTCCATGCAAAGAATCTTCTTAGCTTCTCATAGATCTTTCATCTCAAATTCAGTTGATAATTTGTGCTTCAAATTCTCAATCTCTTTCTTGTTATTCGATGCTATCAGCATATCATCGACATACAAGAGCAAATATATGAAAGACCCATCACGTAGCTTCTTGAAGTATACACAATGGTCATAGTGACTTCTTGTGTATGTCTGGCCAATCATAAACTGATCAAATCGCTTGTACCACTGTCTTGGAGACTGTTTCAGCCCATACAACGATTTCTTCAGCTTGCATACACAATCTTCTTTTCCAGCAACTTTGAACCCACTCGGCTGAGTCATATAGATCTCCTCTTCTAGATCACCATGTAAGAACTCCGTCTAGACATCTAGCTGAACTAGGTCTAAATCATATTGTGCTACCAAGGCCAACAAAATTCGGATTGACGAGTGCTTCACAACCGGAGAGAACACCTCATTGTAGTCAATCCCTTCCTTTTGGGCATAACCTTTTACAACTAACCTTGCCTTGTAGCGTACTTGATTCACCTGAGATCCTTATTTCTTAGCATATACCCATTTGCACCCAATGGCCTTCTTACCGTTCGGAAGCTTCGTAAGAACCCATGTGTCATTCTTGTAAAGAGACTCCATCTCATCCTGCATAGTAGATTCCCATTCTTGACGCTCTACTGTGTATATCTTCAAAATAGGTATCAGGAATGCCTTCTTCAATAACTGGTAATGCATAAGCTATAAAATCATTCATCCAACCAGGTTTCCTGGTTTTTCTTCTTGGTTTGCTGGTTGCTATGGTCTCAGTGACCGTAGCTTCTGTATCTTCTACTGCTTCTTGTTCCTCTTCATACACATCGTCAATATCATTTGGAACTTCAGTAGTTACCTCCCTTGTAGACGTCACGCCTTCGGAAGTAGTCGTAAAAGATACAAACTTAGATGGAATTAGTGGAGTTGCATCAATCTCCACCCGCTGTAAAGGCTCACTAGTAGTGGTGCTTCTGTTCTCCACCTGCTGAGAACCCCAAGACTTTACCATAGACGCTTCATCAAATGTAACGTCTCTACTCATGACTATCTTCTTCTCAACTGGATTCCAAATTTTGAACCCTTTAACTTCTTTATTCACACCCATAAAAATCCCTTTAACATCACGGCTATCAAGCTTGTTTTAACTAACGTGATACCAAGCAGGGCAACCAAAGATATGAATTGAGTCATAGTCATAAGCTGGTTTACCATACCACTTCTCCATCAGAGTTTTACCTTCTATTACAGCTGATGGCAACCTATTAATGAGGAAGCACGCATATGTAACTGCCTCATCCCAAAACGCTTTACCTAATCCAGCATTATATAACATACATCGTACATTCTCCAGTAAATTACCCCATTTTGTTGCGGTGTCTTCTTAACTGTGAAGTGCCTCTGTATTCCCTCATTGTGACATACTTGCAAGAATGTATCACTTTTGTACTCTCCACCATTGTCCGAACCTAGTACCTTGATCTTTCTGCCAGTTTGAGTCTCAGTTTCCTTCTTCCACCTCACAAAGACTTCTAGGACTTCATCCTTATGCCTCATGGTGTACACCCATACACGCCTATAATAGTCATCAATAAACGACACGAACCAATGTTTCCCTCCCAATGATGCATTCTTGGAGGGACCCCAAACATCTGAGTGAACATAATCAAGAACTCCACTAGTGTTGTGGATTTCTGTGCCAAAGCTTGTTCTTGTCTTCTTTCCTTTCACACAATGTTCACAAAACTCTAATTTGCAGGAAATAGCACCTTTCAATAAATCTTGACGAATTAAAGAGTGTAACGACTTTTCACCAGGATGTGCAAGCCGCATATGCCATAACTTCGTGGTCTCCATCGATGCAGTCTCGATGTGTTCAGAAATTGACACATCTCCCGTTACTGTACTCCCAGTTAAGTAGTACAAGTTATGATGCCTTGTGCCCTTCATGATTACCAACGATCCAGAGATTACCTTTAGAATGCCATTTTCAGCGACTAACTTGTAGCCCTTAGCTTCCAAAGTTCCGAGCAAAATCAAATTCTTCTTCACAGCAGGTACGAACCTTACTTCCTTCAGCTTCCGAACCATACCATCATGCATCTTGATTCGAATACTACCAATCCCAATCACCCTGCAGGTGTGATTATTCCCCATACACACTTCTCCATCAAACTCTTCAAAGTTTGAGAACCAGTCCCGATGAGGAAAAATATGATAAGTAGCACCAGAATCTCATACCCACGTATCGTCAGTTACGATAAAAGTTGATGGTATCACAGTCAGCGAGAAATCTGAAGCTTTATCTGAATCTTCACTTGCCTTAGCAATGTTCACCTCGGTGTTATCCCTTTCTCGATCCTTACGCTTGGTACAATCCTTAGCCCAATGGCCAAAGTCATGACACCATGCACATTCATCCTTCTGCAGACGCGCTCTTGACTTTGAACGCCCTTTCACTTTACCACAATCACCATTCTTCTTTCTCCTGTCTGTTGAACGACCTCTTGCAAGAAGCAAGTCAGTGTTAGTTTCACTTGACAGGTCTTCACGGTCCATCTTCCTGAACTCCTCACTACGCAATGCTGTAGTGACCTCAGCGTATGTCATCTTATCCTTGCCGTGCATTAAAGCCTTAATCACGGGTTCATACCTTTCAGGAAAAGAGTTTATCAGACACAAAGCTTGTTCCTCGTCGTTGATCTTCTCATCATAGTTAACTAACTCAGCAAGAAGTTTATTATATGAATCCAGGTGCTCTGTTAGAGTTGCACCTTTCTTCATATTATATCAATACAAATTTCTCTTAAGATGTATCCTATTAGCCACGTTCTTTACAAGGTACTCCTTCTCTAGATTTTCCCAGAGGTCCTTAGATGAAGTCCCGTGCTGATAATTAACTCTTACTGACGTTGCTAAACACCCTCGAATCGAACCCAAACATAATTTATTCATCTTGTTCCACTGCATTTCAGACATCTCCACTGGCTGACCTTCTTAAGCTTCTTCTAGGTCAAGATGAACAAGAGAATCCATTACGTCTGTTCTCCATAAACCAAAGTTATTGGTTCCGGTGAACTTTTCAACCTTCAGTTGTGATCTATGAGAATGCAGTATTTTTTCTTTTGTTTCTTTATCTTTACTCGTGGACTCCGAATGTTCTCCTAAAGGATCTTTCGGATCAACTGGTAACCCTAGTATGATAACTCCTAATTAAGAGTTATCATAAAACTCTTAATCAGTTAATCCTAATCCTAACTCATGACCGGCCAAAGTTGTTATCCCAACTTTGTCTCCACCGACTAGTCAGGCCCATTAACCTATATCCAACAAAGGGATTATAGAAAAATATCACATAACCTTTTGACATTAGCAACCAACCATCTTTCGAAGAACGAATTGTAGCACCTCTTACCATTGCAGAGCAGTTCATAAAATATTTCTCGTTATGATGCGTCGAATCCACAAAGTTATAGACGCCATCATCATCCGTCAAGAAAACCAACCATGGAGATAAATATTCAGATTTCTTGGTTTTGGCAGAAGAGAATCTCCAGCATGCAGCTGGCATTTGCAATTGTGTTGCTTTACACATTGAACGGAAATGTAGATAATCCACTGGATGAAGTGAATCTGCTATAACATCGAAAAAGGCACCGGTTTCAGGAATATTACTCGTAGGATTCTTTTGTTCTGTTGTTGCCACTGCTCCCTCAGGCAAATCTTCTGGAATCATTATCCACTCAGGTGAAAACCATGGACTTGTTATGTCCAAAAATGGAAAGATACGCTTAGTACAATTATTTTATATGTTATGCATGTAGAATTTCTTGTCTTCCCCTGCTACGTAAAACAAACAACCGTTCTTAAGCCCCATCTTTGCTGCTGAGCAAGACGCCATGGTATTATTCCCGATAAAGAGTACAGTATCAGCCAAACTCTTCACCTTAGCCCAAACCATCGAAGACAAATCCAACTTTCGGAATTGTATAGATGTAATTACCTCTGCATCACCACTCAACTCCATCCAAACTCCAAAGACATCATCATCAGATTGGATATAATGAGTAGTACCCACGTATCCTTCTCCTACATCTGAAAACTGGTTTTGTACGTGAAACCGTCTTATAGCTAAGGTTTGATCATGTTGTTTTTCTATCTCTAGGTGCCACTTATTGAGATACAAAGCATATAACTTACTTTTAACGTAAAGTAAGGAACCAAACCCAGAAAAATCAAAAGAATTCGTTTCATGCAATTGCGTTTTTCTCCACTGCTGGTCTCCAGGGCTGCAATACACAAGTACGTGCTCAAGCGAAACGCCATCAAATTTAATGTTACTGGCAAAGAAGAAATATACAGTGGAATGATCCGGACTATTACTCGGCGAAGAAGAAAATGTACAATCAACGATATGATTTTTTGATTTAATCCAATGTACTAGACTAGGTAAACATATTATCTGCAGTGTTACAGGATTCCAGAGAAAACAGTCACCAAACTTGGAGTTGCATGGCATTGGCAATGACTTCTTTTTACCGTAAACATATTTTTCGTTATGGCAAAGCATAACTAACCATCCTCCATGAGATGGTTTCTGCCAAAACACCTTCCCATCCAACTCTGGTATGGATTTTCGACAACTTCTGTGTTTCAATAACTCACATATAGATTATAAAAAGCTTGTTTTTTCCTACCTTTTTCATAAGGAATCAGAAACCACGGGGATGCACTAGGAACAGGTGGATGTCGACCTTCATCACTTCTTCTATCAGCTGATCTCGATGCTAATGGTAACTGGTTTTGCTCCATGATTAAAGGTGGAGAGCGTGAGAGGTATGAAAGTGGTATTGTAACAGGTTTTACCTTAATCATCATAGGCTGGTTTCTTTATCGATCAGAAAAAAACAAGAAGTTGTGCATGTATAAACGGAAGAGTTTGAAAGGCATAATGGGCAATTTTAGCAGTTCCGTTAAAGAATAAACTTACTCAAAATAAAGATAGTTCCGTCCGCCCGCTGGCGGTGTGTAGGGGAATTCCGTTTAAGAGTACACTTACTCAAAATAACGGTAGTTCCGTCAGCCCGCCGGGCGTTGTGTACTGTAGTGACAAAATAAAGGTAGTCTCGTCCGTCTGCTGTGTAGGGGCCTATTATAGGCCCCAGAGATACAAAGTTCTCCGCTGATTTTGTTTGAACGATTTTTTTGGGACCATGATTTTTTTGAGGGGACCATTGTTTTATTAGGCCACCTTCCCCATGATTATAAGGGGTGTCCTAAAACATTGAAATGACTAACCTATCCTTAACCTAATTTAATTTAAAACCAACCCAATAACCACCTATATATATATATAACCACCACCACCTCCCACCATCGCCGATTACCACCACCACCATCTCTGATTATCACCACCACCAACCACCGATTACCACCACCACCACCGTCGATTACCACCACTACCAACCACC